>NW_011499856.1:2027324-2044510 GCF_000495115.2 Populus euphratica
AGCAGGAAAAAAAAAAATAACAGGCAAGAGGACATACTTGAGGATTGATCATTAGTTGGAGATTGTTGGCAAGAAAATTGTTGAGGTTGATCCTTGCAATAACAAGTAAATGCTGTAGCGGCCTGGTTGTACCCACACTTACCGCCAGAAGATTGGCACGTGTGACAGAAGCTATTAGATGCATTCCACTTCAAACCAAAACCTTGATTTAGACTTCCCAGCAGCTGTGCTGCAGTTGGAGTACTTAAAATTTGCTCAAAAGCTGATTCACGTACTGGAACTTCAATGCTATCTTTGCACGTTGCCAGGTAACTGATCAAGCTAGAAGCAGAGCTTCCAAGAACCGAAAAGTTGGCAAATGCTGTAAAGTAGCCCGTCATCTGAGTGGCGTTTATTTCGCAGGGAAACTGAGGTAAAACCATTGAAGTTGGTGCACCTTGAGTGGGGCAACCATAATAGATTGTTATGTTGTGATCATCGGATGTGTAGTTCAATAGATTGGGTATCCAAGTGGTGTTGAGAATGAGTGATGGACAGATGTTTTCTGCATAATCTTTTCGAGCAACACTGAGAATCCGTGTCTGGTTATCGATGCCAAGAACTTTGTAAGTCAATTTCTCGATTGTGATCTCCGGATCTTGGTCACTGCAGTCGAGCTTCAACTCCGGATAGCCACAGTAGTCAGGCCTATTGGATCCCCAGAAAGGATAACCAACATCCTTAATATCTCCACAATCAAACGAGTTGCTGCAGCTTACATATCGCTCATCATCATTGGCAAAGGCAGATGCTGGAGCATGGACAAAGGTTATTATTAGGAATATGATGAACCAAGACATGGTAGGAAAGAGATGGTGTTGCATTTCCAGAGACGGATAGAAACTGCAGGGAAATTCTGTAGAGGTTGGAGAAAACTAAACCTGTTTTTTTTTCAATATGATGCCGTACTGAATTCCATTCTTGAACAGCACTGTTGGAAAGTAAAATGTTGACTGAACATGCAGTATGACTTGGTCCAGAGCACGAAGTTTCGTGCTGATAGCGGTAGGAGAGCGTATTTTGATCACAAGGAAAGACTATTTCTTTAATTTCATTTTAGCCATAATTATATAGCTATTGATCATTTATTTATTTATTTTAACGGAAACATTAACAACTAACTAACGAATTTTAACAGAAACCCTCAATTAACAAAAGACTGAAAGCTGAGATTTTAAAACAAAAGAGAAGAAAAAAATGAGAAGTTTATGCATTAAAAATGTTGTACGTACCAATTTCGAAATGACTAGGTGGTGAAGCTGGCCATTCAAAATCTTGAGGTTCATCCGCACAGTAACAAGTGAATGCTGTAGTGGTCTGGTTGTACCCACACAGACCACCAGAAGATTTGCATGTATCACATAATGAATCATTTGCTCTCCACGCCAACTCAAAACCTTGATTAATAGCTCCAAGCAACTGTGCTACAGTTGGACTGACTAGAATTGGCTCAATAGCTGATTGAAGGGCAGGAACTTTAACACTCTTGTTGCATGTTGTCAGGTAGCTGATGATTAAGCTTGTAGCAGTCCGACTAAGGTCAGAGAGGTTGACGGTTAAAGTATCCCGTCATATTAGTGTCGTTAATGTTGCAAGTGAACTGAGATGATAACGCCGGTGGGCTTGGACTAGGACAACCATAGAACAGTGTTACCTCACCGTGATCTGAAGTGTAATTCAAGAGGTTTGGATTGAAAGAGGGATTGGAAAGGAGAGAAGGACATAGATTTTCTGCGTAATCTGATCTAGAAACATTGAGAGTCCGCGACTGTTTATTGATGCCAAGGAGTTTGTAAGTCGATCGCATGATTGTGATCGCCGGATCTTGGGTTCTGCAACCGAGCTCAAACCCGGGATAGCCACAGTAATCAGGCCTATAGGATCCCGAGAAAGGATAGCCAACACCCGTAATATTTCCGCAATCAAATGAATTCATGCAGCTCAGATATCGCTCATCATCATCGGCAAAGGCAGATGATGGAGCATGGACAAAGATTATTATTAGGAATATGATGAACCAAGAATTGGTAGGAAAGAGATGGCATTGCATTTCGGAGATGGAGAGAGGTTACAGGGACAATCTGTAGATATTGGAGGAAATTGGACCAGAATTTCTTTTTCTTTTTCACGCCGTACTGAATTCCACTCATGAATAATAGAATTCCGCACGTAAATCCGTTGAAAAGTGAAATACTGAGTGAACATGTAGCATGACTAGGTCTAAAGTAAGAAGCTTCAAGCCGATAGCGGGAGGACTGCTATGCTGCATGGCACTTTATGATTTTGAAATCTCTCAATGCCTTCATCACTCAAGAAAGAACCCTAGCAGGAAGAGCTGCTTGTGCCTTCGGAGAGAATCAAGGCTCTGCATTTAGCTAAAAGCTAAGATCAAGATGAAGACGGTTGCATCTTTCTGTGCCCTCAACATAGTACCGATATGCATGGGTAGCAATTGTCTACGGAATTGAGCACGAGAGACTTTTTGGCTGAAGCCTCTATGGTTTTTATTTCAGCTGCCTGAACATCTCCAGTGATTTTTACGAATTAGACTCCTCCATTTTAGTCCAGCAGCCCACAGAAGCACTACTGTCTCCCTCATTTGTCAATATGCAAATTGTTCCGCGGACTGGTAACCAGAGCAGCGAGTGTTAGCGAGGCCAATTGTTATTTTAATTGGTTGGTCAATAATACCTCCCTTGACTGACATGTAGCCTTTCATCTGACTTTCATACCACCGGAGGTTTCGATTGCAGTTCATAAAGAAAATATAACTAATTCATTACTTCACAAAAACACAAGCTGCCAAGAAATGAAGAGTACGGCTACCAGTAAAGAATAGGTTTGGCCTGCTTGAATGTTCAGTGGAAACTTGGAGGGCAGTATAAAACTTCTGTTCAAAGAGAAATGAGAATGGAGACTGGGACACATATTTCGACATGGTGAAAGTAGTTTAACGCACTGTTGATAAACATATTCTTTGACTCTGCTTTGCAGAGCAACGATGTCACTGTCCTTGAAACATATCCCAAAGAAGAAGAAAAACAGGAAATCTTTAGATTCTTTCTTGGATGTACTAAATGCCCTGATATCAAAATCACTCAGGATGTCCAGCAACATGCGGAACGTTTCACAAATCTGAGTTGAAGAATCCAAAAAACATAAACATAAACGTTTATAGTTTGTAGATGTAAATCATGACCAAGAAAGAAAATGGTCAAGCCCCGGACAAGCATATTTTACTTCAGCTCACAACTAGCATATAACACTTTCTCAAATCTACAGAGAGGGAAAATCGAAAAATGGCTACACGTGATAGTTGCGAATACATGATTTTATCTTCAAATGAACACCTCAGAGTTAAAATACAAGATTTCGCTTAATTTGACTCACGTTCTAAGCATTCGTACAGATACAACATTTATATGGTAAATTACACTCAATCTAATAATTTGTACTAGACTCAATGCACATTACAAAAGCAGGAGTGAAATTAAATTACCTTCTCCAGTCAACCAATGCATGTATTTTATTTATGAAGCTCTTGGCATAAATAATCACCAGACCAAGCCTTTTCTTCTTCTAAATCTATCAACACGGTCAGTGCTCATCCGAGACTTTTCAGGCTTATTTGGCTTCTTAGACTTCTCAAGCCTACTATCTAAGCTATTTCTAGAGATTTCAGGAAGGTCACCCAGTTCAAAAGTGTCTGAACTTGCACTCTCTGATAGTTTGTTCTGATTTTCAGACTCTGCTGTTGTTTTAGGACCATTTGTAGCTGTTTTTGATTTGCCTATGGTCAAAACAAACTTCTTCAGATGTTTGATAAATTCTGGGTAAAGCTCAAGATTGCAATGCCCACCTCCATTGATCCACAATGGTTCATATTTCTCTTTGCAAAGCTCCCACAGTTGTTTCCCGTGAGAGCAGTCAACCACTTCATCTGATGTTCCCTGAAGATAAAAAAAATATATATTAAAATCCCTTATATCCAACGTGATTTTATCTCTAATTTCCATAAGCGATATTTTAAGAGTGATGAGCCATAAATCTCTGACTATTAACTATGATTGTAAATACAGATAACTGCAAATTGAACAATATAACAAAAACTTCAGCAATCAAATGGAGGATCAACAAATATTAATATTTTGTTTTATCCTTCTGATTTATAGAAACAAAAATAAAATATAAATTGAATTTGTCTGTGCAAAACTATCCAGGTTAAGCAAGTACATGATTACCCAGATGTCAAAGCAGTTTATGGCAAACTACATATCCGAGGAAGTCAATCAGGCCACCTTTACGCCCTTAGCAAATGAAGAATTAAAAAATAAGGTTTAAAGAGACCGTTTTTTAATGGTAATTTTACTCCGTCTTGGGCTTTTTATTAATTAAATCATATTATCAATGGTATAGGAAAAGCTCATTTGTTAACAACCAAATTGAATTAGGTTGACACTGAATACAGGCTAGCAGTTGCTATTAAGACTCTTTTCCTCGTATTATTTGCTTGGTTTATGAGTTATGACTGCAACCATAGTTACATCATGTTGAAAGCTTCCAGTGAAACTGTGATGCTAAGGAATTTCCTGTATTCATATCTCTAGAGATTACACACCTATTAATTTTTCCGATGATAGTCTGAAAATTTGTATTCTAGAACAAGAAAGATATCAAAACCATAAGACCTGCATCTTTCACTTTAGCCAAAACTCATGCAATGCATAAAATAATGTCCCAAAGAGAGACTATGAACAGCACAAAAGAAATTGAAGACACGGGAAATAATACTTACATGAATTATGAGAACACGACAGTTCACCATACCAATTTTGTCAATGTTCTGAAAGGAGAAAGTAACTTAAGTGCTCGCACAGAGAATTAAACAGCCATATTTAATAGAATCAACACCACAAAAAAATACCTTGTAAATGTCAAACCAGTAAGTCCTTTTGACTGGGTACAATACCCTCATCCCAGACAATATTGGGCTATGCAGAACCACACCTCTCAAGTTTGGTAAACGTGAAGCGAGATCAACTGTGGGACCACTACCAACAGACTGACCATACAATATTAGTTGATCATCTTTAACCCCATACTGCTCCTTGAGGCATTTATATGCCGCGTCTATGTCCGCATATGTGTTACATTCAGTTGGCTGTTTCAAAAGAAAGGTGGCATATGTTGAGAGCAATGCCATATATTACAAGCAAACAACAACAACAACCATTTGAGAAACTACACATAATGCCAAGTAGGTCCTTGATTAATAGACAATTTTGAAGATGTAAAATAGAATGAAGGAAACAATTAACATATAATTCTTGCTTTATGGATGAAGAGGGGAAAATATGCAAATCAAAAGCATAAGGGGAACTTCTGCATGTTTCATTGTTTGAATTTGAATATCTAAGTTCTGAAACAAGGATATCTAAGCATGCATGAGAAAAAGACATCCACAAAGAAATGTGAAATTGTTAAAGCTCGAGCAGAGCCTAAAACTTTCTTTTGATCATTAGCAACCAGGAATAGGAAAGCTGGTATAAACCTTTCCGCTTGATTGCCCATAGCCAGAGTAATCATATCTGGAAAAAACAAAAACATAAATTCAATATTAAAAACTAACCCGAAAATAAACAACAGTAATATAAAATTGCAAAGGAAATGAAAAGAACATGATATATAAAGAATATGAATACTTTTTTTTCTTCTGTTCTTCGCATCACTTATGATTTTTTAAGAGATTATGAGGTTATTACTCACCTATATTTCTCCACCTATATTTCTCCATTATATTACAAGAGGAACAAGTACACTAGTTATCATGTAGCGTAGCCAAGTAAATAACATAACTTCTACATTGCTTCTGTAAGGTGTATCCTGAAACATAAAAACCATTCCGATGGTGATTTTGAAACTAAACCATGTCAAGTTAAAACCTAAAATCTACCTTCAAAGACCTTTCATACGGCCATGAACATCATTCTATTTCAGATATGCCAGTGAGAGCAGTGATTCTGTATCATCGGATTCAAGAGAAGACAGAAAAAAGGCATATCTACATTAAAGACTCACCCAATTCACTTCAGGGTTTGCAACTGCCCTAACGATAACTTGGCTTCCATCCTTGCTAAACCTAGTATTTAATTTTCAACAAACTCTCCCAAATCCCAACAAATGGGTAATACTCAAAATGGAAATTGCAGACTTGTAACCAAAAAAACCCACACCTAAACCTCTCTTTCCACCATTAGAGTTCCCAAACTCACTTTCAATACCAGTTGAGTAAACGTTACCCTCACCACAGTCATAGGTTACTTCCTTGTCGCAACCACAAAGTTCACTACTAAAGAGCCAACCCTCAAACTCAGCAATAGACATTAAAAACCAGACCTTTTCTCCATCAAACTCCAAAACTATACATGGAAAGCCTCTCCCATACGCTTAATCAATAAATTACACTAGAGCAATAAGTCCAATAAAAATGCACCAGCCCACCAAATCAACCAAACCAACACTCATAAAGTTCCATACTTTCAATTAGTAGAACTAAAAAAACTAAACCAAACCAAACAATAATATTTAAAAAAAAATACTTCAAAAGGTAAAGGGTTACGGATCTAACCCCATAAGATTAATGCGAAGGCGATTACTCAATTCAACAAAAAGCTCAAACATTTGACCCAAATCAGCAGCATTTCCATGAGAATACAACAAAGTAGCTGAAGCTCTTGGATGTTTAATATGAACAGCCACGATTTCATTTCCACGCCGAGTCCTCAATTTCAGCACATCCACGTCATCCTTCCTCGGCACCTCGGGTATGTACAGCCTGGTGTTGGAGCCGCCAGACACGGCGGAGGAAGAGTCATCAGTTACCACCGTATAAGAAGCCGGGTTTGGTGGGAAGAAAGCGAACTTCGCGGCAATTGTTGAAGTGACTCCGCCCATGTTGTTGTTATTATCTTCCCTATCATCAGATGCTTTGGATTCATAAAAAGGGAACCCTTTTTCAGATCTTATCAGATTAGATAAGTGGTGGAGGCGCGTGGGTTGGGGAGTGGCGCGTGGGTTGGGGAGAAGGAATCCAAGGTATTATGAGAACGTTTGAAGTTATAGCTTTCAGCTTAGTTAGGAAGAGAGGGGTTGGAAATTGTCGCCCGACGGCGACTTGTTATCAAGAAGAAGGGAGGTGAGAAAGGAAGGGGAGCTCTTTCCTTTTACTTTGGACAGGAAAGCAAGCAAAATCTATAGTTTAAACTACTGCACATGGACACTGCTTCAAGACAACTATAGTAAGGGGAAGCTGGGGGGGTACTTTGTGGTTCATTGGGTTTTGTGTGTGTGAGGGACTCTCCCAGCATCATGTCATGCACCTTCCATCCATTTGGTTCCAAATGGTATAGTTGTAGTTATATTGTTTTGGCGTAGGGATTATTAGGTGTAGTTGGGACTATAGTTATTAAACATAATTTGATTTAAGTTTGAGAAAGTATTTGAAATGATGTTTTCAAAAATTGTAATTTTTTATTTAAAATTATTTTAAAATATATATATATATATATTATTTTTAAATATTTTTAAATTAAAAACGTTTTAAAAAAATTATCACCATACTTACAAATACATTTTAACTTAAAAAAATCTATAATTTAAAATTACCATTGACTTGACTATTAATACAATAAAACTATGTCAACTTGAAATAAAAAATCAATTTCAAATTAAATAAATAAATATTAATACAATAAAACTATGTTAATACTAAAAACATTTAAAAAGTAAAAAGAATTAAGGATATTTTAGTAAAATAATTAACTTAATGAGACATAAGTTAATCCAATGACTTGGGATGTTTTAGATTTGTCTCTCGACCGCGTGTAACAAATTGTAATTGGAATTAGATGGTTTTAATAGCTATGCATGTATGTGCATATGACTTGAAATTATATGGTTCTTTTCATAGTATAAGGCTTGCTGGCATTATGATAATAGCTTATGTATTTTAAGTTTTTTTTATGAAAAAAAAATAAATTAATACTTTTTAAAAGTTTTTAATATTCTAATAAAAAAAATATCATTTGACGTGTACATGCTTGGAAAATGCTGGTGTGTACTGTGGACTGTGATTTCAAGGTGGGTTTCTCCTTCGTATGCGTGGCAGGAGGTTTTTATTATTTTTTTTATTTTCAGAAGGAGGAGCTATTTATTATTTTTTTTAAATTTTACCATAGCTATTGAATCTTTCTTCTTTTTTTTTTCTTTTTTTTTTCATAACGTTGGTGGTGGTCCTGTAATGACGTCCGTCAGACATTTGAACACATTATTGACCCTTTCCGTTCTTGTAGTGGAACTGTGGTGGGCAAAAGAGGACATGTCGTTTAAAGATTAAAGAGCAGAAAGAAGGACCCCACGCGCTAACCATAACGCGTGATTTAACATTATTTAGTTATAGTCACGTATAACTAGGTGGATTTTTATTTTTATTTATTTTTGGCCCGGAATTCTGAAGTTTGTTGAGGGAACGAGAAGGACAAGAACCAAACAGAACTAATAAAGGGAGGAGATTTTGGAAGGGATAAGTTCTCCACTCGCATCATGACGGCGGGGGGAAGAAGAGAAAAGGTAGCGTTCCATCCCCCTAATGTCCATTTAGAATCCATAATTTTTCGTTGAGAAGTCTTTTCATTTGCTTTCATCGGAAAAGCCCCTGAGCCTTTCTATTTGGGGATCTAATAAGGCTATTCAAGGCAACAAATCAATACAAGCTGGATTCATGCACCATATCTCATCAAGAGTCATCCTCTTCACCATCTCCCTCTAATTATTGTTATTATTATTAATAATTTTATTATTAATTTTGTTGTTATTGTTATTAACCGAGACATGTGAGAAAATATTATAGTTATAAATAATAGTTTTTTGTGTAGCTATAAAAAAAAATTTATTTTTTTATTTTTTTAATTTTATACTTTAGTATTAGATTAAGTAGGAAGTAGATTTCATGATTTGTTTAATTTATTTTTTATTATGTTATTTCGATTTCATTATTTAAGAATAGTGCTTAACGAACTAGCCCAAGTTGATTTAGGTTGCTTTTTATGTTTTTTATTAAATTTATTTTTTAAAAATATCATTTAATATTGAGTCGGTTGGGAATTGAGTTTTATAATCTATTTTGATTTATTATATATGATGATATATTGATCTCAAGATCAAAGTCATGAGTTTTAGTGTTTTAACCTCGGTTAAATCATGTTGTTTTTTTATTTTATTTCTAAAAGGTTATCTCGATCTCATGTTTTTTAATATTAAAATTTTATTTTATTAAGTTGTCCCCATCTCATGACCTAGGTTGCAGGTATGACAAGTTAATCCAATTGACTTATTATTATTTTTTTTACTTAACTTTTTTTCCAATATCATCATTTAATATTGTGTTTGATTGAGAATTAGATTTTATAATTTTGTAATTTATTTTGGTTTGTTTTTATGAGGTCATGAATCTCATGATTCAAAAATAATGCGTAACAGGTTAATGCATGTTGACTTTACTTATTTTGTGTCATTTTTTAATTAAATTTCTTACAAATTAATCGATTGAGAATTGAATTTTTTTTTTTTTTTTATGAGGTTATCTCAATCTCATCACTCAACTTGTGAATTTGGCAAGTTAATCCAAGTTAAACTAGGTTATTTTTTTATTTTTTTATTAAATTATCTCAGTTTTATGATTTGAGTCATGAGTTTGGTAGATTGACTTGGATTATTTTTTAATTTCATCCTTCAACATTTGACTGGTTGAAAATTGAACTTCATAATTTTTATATTTTTTTCTATATTGTTATTTCGGTTTTATGACCCGAGTCATAAGTTTGACAAGTTAATTCGGGTCACTTTTTTATGTCTTTTTTTAATAAATTTTATTTCAATTTCATCCTTTAATATTAGATTGATTGGAAATTGGGTTTTATAATTTGTTTTATATGAGGTTATTATAGTATTATAACTCGAGTCATGAGTTTGACATATTAACTTAGGTTGACTCAAGTCAATCCTATATATTGTTATTGTCATATTAAAAAAAATATGTAATCTAGAAAATTCTTTTGAGTTAAACTGTCTTTTTACATATCTATCGAATTATTTTTGAACCTGAAAAGTTAATCAAATCATATTAAATCAACTTCTATATAGTTTAAGTTTTTTATACACTAAAAAACATTAATAATATTTAAATATTATATATATATATTTAAAAAAAATTAACCCAACTTGCAACGTAATATAAGGCACTAATCTAATGATATAGTATAAATCTATATTGGTACGATAGTTCCATTAACTTGTTTGTTAGAAAGAAAGGAAAAATGGCATCAAAATTTTATTTCCATTCAAAGTAAGCAAATATCAAATAATTTTATAGTGTTCTATAAGCAAAGCAACTAGTAATATTTTATTAGTTATTTTTTAAATTTATTTTTAAAAAATAAAAAAGATATAATTGGAAGAGAAAAATACCAAGTGGAGATATTTTTAATATTTTTAACAGGTTATAAATTTTATATTTTTTCTTTTAAAATATTATTAGATATTCCACAAGTACTATAAAATTTTTCAAAATCAAACAATGAAAAAAAAAAATATTAATAATGCATTAACCAATTGACCTCTTGGTGATTGGTAATGAAATTTTGATTTACATTCAATTATTACTAAATGCTGAAAATTAAATTTGTTTATATCTCCGTAAAATATATGTTCAAAGTTGGATTCTCATCTTTATTTCGATTATCAAATCAATCCCTTGTCATAGTTGGAATCGAAACTCTAATAATGTCAAAAGACAAAAAAACCACAATGTGAAAAAACATCCGTTATATACCTTACAATATCATTACATGATATGCGCTCCTAATAAAATGGTAAAGAATGTAAGTACTATATCATATATATCATAATGATTCATTATGATTTTTATCGCCAGCACACATTTTATTTTATTGCATGTGTCCTTGATTGTTCCTCTAAAGATATTTAATCGAATGATAATAGTTGTTTTCTAAAAGGTTTTTTAAAATATATTAAAATAATATTTTTTTAAAATAAAAATTAATTTATCAAATAAAATTAATTTAGCAAATGTGAATACAAAGTTGAAAAATTGACAAGTACTTAAAAAATAAATTTACATATACAAAGAATGTCATTTGTATTCATCATATTATCAATATGCATAAATTATTTATATTATATGTATATTAAAAATTATTTCAAAAAACTTTATTAAAAAATGACTTTAACCAGAAAATATAAAAATTATAATTAATCAAAATATAATTATAAAATCAAAACAGAACCTATAACTAGATATATTTTTATCACTTATGTATATGTCCATTTTATCCTGAAATACTAATTAAATGCAACTTTAGACAGAACTTTTTCTTCTATTTTGTTATATGCAACTTCAAGTCGGAATACACTGTCCTATGATTTGTACGGTAATTATTGGCTGCAAGTGTTATTGTGTTCATGTTGTAACATTATTAAGAACAAAATGGATTATTAAGAACTAAGTGGAGACTTGCTCAGTAATTCCCTATGATGTGATGGTAGCTAGCTACATTCATTATTTCAATGAAAGTTTATTTTCTTCTTTGATTTCTCAATTGAATTTTAAAAATGACACTTAAGAAAAATTAATTCTGAATATATTATGAAAATATGAATGTGAAATCAATCAATAAAGGGAATTTCGTCTCACTAAACTGCTTAGAATATACCACTAATCATGAAAAAAAAATAAAAAATAGGGGAAGGTAAATTGAATTCATGGCGGGGTTTTGAATCTCAAATTAGATTCATGGAGTCCCTTTTTGGGCTTTAGTAACGAACAGCAAATCAGAAAAGTCCTTAACTTTAAAAGGCCCTGGAAGAAGATTTTGGATTTGTAATTATGGGCTTCAAAGCCTTGGATTTGTTCTATATGAAACTGTATATCTCTTTTGTTCATCGGACCAAAGAAGGACACTTCAAGCTACGCCCCAGAAAGGAAAAAAATATAAACAGTGAAAGTTGGAAAATGTGGTTTTAAAAAATAGTTGAAAATATCATCTGAAATAAATAAATAAATTTAAAAGAAGTAACAATTGGTTTTTATATATGGTGGTCATTTTGCTATTAATGCTGATCAATGCTGGTTACTGAAAGCATTCTTTTATTTTCATTTTTTTTTAATTTTCTACGTGGAAAGGGGAAAAGAGAAACTTGAATTCCTTTGTGTATATAATTTATCAACACAATTCACAATTTCATTTCCCCATAACTAAAAAGTTGGTCCGAGAGAAACGTTTTTTGTTTTAGTTATTAAAATTTAATAATGTTATTACAATGTTAAATGCTAAACTAGAGTTGAATTTTATTAATAGTTATATAGTTAAAATTTAATAATGTTATTACAATATAAACAGTGAAAGTGAGTTAAATGCTAAACTAGAGTTTAATTTTATTACAATGTTACATTTATTAAGGATGATCAAGGCATTGGTGGTGTGCTAATAGTCATGTTGGAAATTATATTAAGAGTATATCTTGATATATTTAGGAAAGTTGTATTTTGATATAATTAGAAAATTTTTGTTAGAATATATTATATCAATTTATATTCAATTAGCTCTTGATTCGTAGGAGAATCCTAAGTTACCTTGTATATACATTGAACATAATCAATACAATAATGCATTTTACTTAACTATCTTTTCTTATATGGTCTCAGAGAAAGTTATGTTCTAATTCTATTTCTTCAACGCATCCATTATCTGCTGCATTTCTACCTTTTCTTTGATATTTTTTTTAACATCATGGCTTCAAACAATATTAAGTTCTTTAATTCTAACAATTCATTCTCTGTACTTTTCAGTTGCATTGGTTCCCTTTATTCCTTCATCACTTACATCATCCTGGTTTGCTCATTACTTTAAAACAATTAAACGGTGACAACTATAACTTTTAACACCATATTATAAAGATTTTTTTGAATGCCAAGAATAAAACATATTTCATTATTAGCAAAATCAAAGAATCCCATGAAGCTTCAAATCCTGAAAAACATGCTCTTTAGCAACATTGCAATGATATGGTAGTTTCATGAATCTTAAATTCCCTTGAACCAGAACTAGCCGATTATGTCCTCCTATGCAACACCTCTCATGCAAAAATTTATGTGTTTCATGACAAAATTCAGCATATTGAAATGGATTGTCACTTTATTCGAGATAAAATTTTACGAGTTGAAGTTGTTACTCAATATGTGACTTCTTCACAACAATTCACAGATGTGTTTACAGAAACTTAAATAAACAAAAGTTCAAACAACTTATGTGCAAGTTAGGAGTTATTGTTATTCACTCTACAACTTGAGGGGAAGTGATGGAAATAATATTGACAGTGTATCTTGATATGGTTAGGAAAGATATGTTAGAATATATTGTATCAATTTACATTCAATTAGCTCCTGATTTGTAGGAGAACCCTAGGTACCTGATATATATAATGAACATAATCAATGCAGCAATGCATTCCATTTGAATATCTTTTCTTATAAGTCATACAATTATCAGTGTGAAAAAAGAAGGATTTAAGGGAAAATATCGAGCTTGACTGTAATTAAAGTGAAAAAAAAATATTCCATATTAATATGAGATAATTTTAAAATTAATAAAAGCTAAAATTCCCTGTGAAAACATTATTCAACTAAATTCATGGGCATTGAGCACTGTTTATTTGATAAGTGTAACTAAGATTTTGTGTTTCTCAAAAAAAATCATTAAAGAAAACTATTGGAGGTATATAATATAGTATTTGCACAAGATGCGTTGATCATTATAAGATTATTTGGGAGTAAATAGATCTTTTATATTTTTAAAGTATAATTAAATGACTAAAATATCATTGGAAACAAACCTTCTAAACTATCGGGCACTTTCATCTTTTCATAGTGGTTTTATTGTGATAATTAGGTTAGATAAGGAACAATTTAGTATCTTAATAAATAAAAAAATATAATAAAAAAATAAAAAATAGTTGGCGCATGGAAGGCGTTCGTGCTCTTCGAGCGGCGTGTGCAGAGCCTCGCAAAACCGAAAATATCATTATGTCACGTTGTTGGAATCTTACAGTGTCTTTTTCTTGTTGGAACGATGTGTATAGTTGGTGGTGATGCAATTTCTTGCAAGTAGCGTTTTTTTTCTTCATCTTTTTTCTTTTCTCCCCTCGAAATTTGTACCAGTCATGCAAGTTGTACTTTTATTTACTGAGTTTTCAATTTCAATCTTTATTTTTTTGATTTTTAATTTTTGTTCTTGGCTCTTTTGTGAAATTTTGATTTATTTTCAATTTCATCATTCAATTTTAATTTGTTATAAGTTATTTTTTTCAATTTAGTGCTCATTTTTTTGATTTTTTGGTCATTCTGTTAATTCTTTTTCTAATTTTATTCTTTAATATTTGATTGGTTCGAGATTAGACTTCATTATTTTTTCAAGTGGGATATTTCTGATCTAATGACCCTGATCATATGTTTGAAAAGTTAACATGTGTTAACATTGTGTTTTTTTTTTCTTGAACTTTTTTTTTTGATTCCTTCATTTGAAGTTCGTCGCCCCCCCCTCTGAAAAAAATATAGGCTATGTGATTTTATTTTTTTTAATCAAGTTATTTCAATTTCATTACTTTAGTTGTGAGTTTGATTGATTTACTTGGGTTGGCTCAATCTTTTTTATAGGATTGCTTTAAAAAAAAAATTAATTTTTTTTCATTTTTATCCTTTAAAATTTGATTTTGTTCTTTTATATTTAATTGACTGAAAATTGATTTATATCATTTTTTTTTCCTTTAAAATGTTTTTTTTGCTAGGTCATCAAATCATTTTTTTTTTGGTCCACTTGTTTTGATTTTTTTTTTTATAATCTAATAAAAATAAAATTATTTTCTCTTCTTTAAAAAGTGTTTGCTGGACATTAGTTTTAAAATAAGTTTTTTTTGATATGGCAGTACAGTGCAGGTATACAAATCTAGTTCCTTTCTAACTTTCTAACCAACAAAGATACAGATGATCATTGATTCTAACAAGACATAAATACTAGGAATCATGCATATTTTCCCTGCATAAAAAAGCGATGC
Source organism: Populus euphratica (assembly GCF_000495115.2). NCBI lineage: Eukaryota > Viridiplantae > Streptophyta > Magnoliopsida > Malpighiales > Salicaceae > Populus > Populus euphratica. Next base: position 2,042,550 of record NW_011499856.1, read on the forward strand.
ATATTTATTATATAGTTTGGTCGATACTCAATAGTCAATAGCGTACCCTAAAGGCTATTTGGACGTAAGACCAACCACCCCATTTTCCTTTGAATTGAAAACAAGAGAATTTGAAAGTCAACCAGAGGGGAAAAAAAATAATAATAAAGAAAAGAGGAGCATCTGAACGTCATGCTTCCGTTGACACAAAATCTACTTCGAATTCAGCAAATTTAACAACGAAATGGAGTGCCATTTTTATTTTTTTATTAACATTTTATTTTTCCTTTTTCATTAATTTTAGTATTTGAATTAGTAAGTATTTTGTTTAGGATCCTTTTGATTAGGTTTTGGCCATTATTGTTGGCGGCATTACTTTTAAATAAAAGGCTCTGTCATTTCGATTTTATTCACATTTAATTTTCATTATTATATATGATATACTCATACTTGTAATAATAAATAATTTTAAGTAGTTAAATATAAATCTATTATAACTATATAAAAATATATCATGGATATATTATGTAAATAATTTAATAAATATATTTATGAAATAGCAGGACAAGTTAAGGTTTAATAGAAAGTTTAGTCATGCCAAACTAAAATCATAACTAAAAAAAAATTATAATTTTTTATTTAATTGTTAAATCGGGTTTAATTTTTTACAAGAATTTCTAAATATTGTTCTGCTTCCACTTGCATCATTATTAATACTGGATTTTCGAGCTCTAGAGCTTAAAAATTTTGGATTTAAAAATAAAAATAAAAATTTCATATTTGAATTTAAAGTTAAAAGTGGTTTTCATAATGGAATGTTATTTGCATAATATTTTGAGATAATTTGGTGATTGAAAAAGATAGTTTTTCTTATTGAGTTGTGATAATCAGATCTCAATCCAATCACTCAATAGCTAATATACTAAAATTAAAATATAAAAAAATACACAAAGAAAATGAATCAAAATGACAACAAGCAAAGATAACCTAAAGGTTCTTTAGGCCGAGCTCCAGAGTAAGCTGTTATCACTTCGGAGCAAACTGGATCTTTAGAGTCTCCAAACTGCCCTTAAGTAATGGAGGCTACTGCCAAAAAACCGAACATGCTTCTAACTTCAACTCCATTCCATGCCTTTTCTTTTCTTTTTTTAATCCCTCTCTATGAATAGAGGCCAAGGTTTTTTTTTTTTTTTTTCCGGTTGCTGGAGTTAGCAGTTCAAACTTCAAAGGCGTGTTATTAATATTTTTTGTTTTCTCTTTTCTCTGGTCAAAATACAAATCCAGACACAAATGCACAATATTTTTTAAATAAATACTAATCAGACAAGTAAAAAAATTCACTCAATCGAATCGGACAACACTAGACACGGGGGTAACAATGCTACATATCCCTATACTTTTTTTTTTTTTTGTGTTTAAAAGATCCTTTAACTATTTTTTTTTTGTCTTGAGATATCTATGTACATTATATTTGTCATTTTAAGGTTCTTCGGTTAGTTGATGTAACTAATATCATTAAATAATGACACGTGTTAGCTGCTCATATTATGAAATATTTAACTAATGTACATTTCAACTCCTAAAATTTATTTAAAAACTCAATTTGGTCCATATATCTCATTTTCTTATAAATAATTAGAATTTCTTGGTCATCTTGTTTAACAATAAATACAATTTAGTCCCTTTTTTAAAATCAAGTCCCTATTTGTCAAATCTTGAACTTGTCAAAATTAGTCAAACAATTTAAATGGATTAATGGACAATATAAGAGCTGAGAGGATAAATAAGTACGTCTTTTTAAAAATTAAGACTTTTGTTTTCTATAAAATCATATATTTATGGTCATAATTTTATTTTTGAAAAATTATTTCCAAAATCTCAAAAAAAATCAGGACAAACCCTAAGAAAATAAAATAAGAAAAAAAATGCATGCATGCATATATATATATATATATATATATATATATATATATTCTATCTCA
>NW_011499856.1:2044520-2076485 GCF_000495115.2 Populus euphratica
ATATATATGTATATATATAATCTAACTCAGGAAGAATTGACTAAAACTTTATTATTGAAAAATACTTGAAAAAAAATTTTAAGCAAAAAAATTTAGAAATAGAGACTACCACGATATCAAACCAATATTTATCTATTTAGTGTTTTAATTAAAATGTCATTTCATCATTTTTTGAAATTCATTTTTTACTTCAAATCAATTTGGTAATATTTTTAAATTTTTTTAATGTATTGATATAAAAATAAAAAATATTATTTTAATATATTTAAATAAAAAACCTTAAAATACAGCCCGTAATACACTCCAAACAAGCAATGTCAACGCGTTCAAGTATAAATTTACATCCAATAATGACCATGCATGAATGATCCACATTTCCACCACGGGCCTACAAATAATTGAAAGGCACACACCTCTCCATCAAACAATTTCTGGATACAATTATATAACATCAACGCAAGGTAGCTGCCGTAGACAGGTACTTTATACTAAGAAATATTAATTCCTCCGTATCTCTGTCTGCATAATCTGTAGCACCTTCAGTGCTCTACCCCGCCTTGGTAACAAAAACTCTTCGACAAATCAATCCATTCAGTGGAATCTTCCTTCCTCTCGTGTAAATAACAAAAATTATCTATAAAAATAATTATGTGCCTAACAAAAAGCATTCCCTTGACCCTTCTCTCCGCCATCATCTCCTTGTCACACTCTGATAAAATGCGCCAGTCCTGCTAACATACGCTTTGTTTGCCCTTCCATTTCTATTTTCATTGTTTAGCTTGTGATTTGATTGAGATTCCTTGGATTAAATTTAATTTTATATGCTAAATCAATTCATCTATCAATAATTCTATACGTGATTTGAGTTCCAAATAGACGAATATATCTTGTTTTCCTAGTTTAATTGTTAAGATTTTTATTATTTATTGTATTAGGATTTGATATATTTATAACTTGAAATCATTCTTTTTTCCATATATCAATAGCATACTTACATTCACATTGATGTATTTATATTGAACTTATTTTTGTTATAATACCCTAAACGTAATTTGAAATAAAAACATGAATAAATCCATTTACCATTCAAACCATATTTTAAAATTGCAGTACCCTTTCTTGACTTATAGGCACATAATGCAACGAGTAAAACAAAACTCAAATCAATTTCCAGTCTTACTATTGTGTTCAAATCAAGTTCAAAGATTACCACTCCCAATTGGAATTCTCTCACGGAATTTTCAGCAAGTATAATGAACTTTAGACCAGGCTAAAAGCTGAATTTAATTTTCAATGTGTTCTTGAGACTACAAGTAAAAAGACCGTTAATTTACTAATACAACTATAATTTTTTTGTTAATTTCTCTAAAAATCTACCATCGTCTTCTTTGAGAATCAATAGCTTCTAGCATCATTAAAACACCGGAAAAAATAAATAGTTGACGAAGCAGATAAACAATTACTTCACAGAACAAAAAAAAAAAGAAACAAAAATATTTCCATTTATCGGTAAGAATTTATTCGGGGATGGTAACTAATACAGGTCTCCAAGCTCTCCTTAACAATCTACATCTAAACGTCGCCGCCACCGGTCTCAACGCGCCGCCACCGCCTCCTCTTCTCAACGTGGCTCCGCCGCCACTAATCAACCCCACCTCATCACCACCTACACCACGCTCGCCACCCCTCCTCTCCTGTTCAAAGGGCGGGGAAGACACAAACAAATCCTTCAATTTCCTCCTCACCCGCTTCTCGGGCAACGGATCTTCCTCCACCTGCGATTGATCTTCTCGCCCGGGAGCCCTCCAGCGAGCATCGGATTTCTTCGAGAGTAGCATCCGAAGAGTCTTCCTCCTGCGGCGGATGTGAAAAACCGGACTAGTCGTTGGACTTTGTGTTGGTGTAGCTGTTACTGCACATTGCGTGGCTAATAGCTTGAATTTTTGCAGCGTCGCCATTAATCAAGAAAAGCAAGAAAACCCCAAGACCTCTCTCTCTCAACAGCTCTGAGATCTATTGAGATTTAAAACCCATCTGGGTTTCTTTCCGATTTGATCTTGTGGAGGAGAGGAAGGGGAGGGGGGTTGTTTTAATTTTTCTAGTGTCTGGATTCGAAGGGATGGTGATGGGTATGTGGTGACAAGTGGAGGAGAGTGGGAGGCTTGGGATTATGGAACCGACGCAAGTGAACGAGTCCAAGGAGTAAAGTGTGAGAAATGGATTTGTGTCTTTGTTTCAAGAGAGTTTGAGGCGATGACTAATGAGGTCTGGTAACGGAACTTGCACGAGATAGACTACCTAGTATGATCTAATCTAATGTGGCCAAGGACAAAGTTTATGTCTTCATAATAATAATAATAAGAATTATAATATTGGTTGTCTTATGTAGACAAAAAATGAATTGTCGGTTTTGTCCTCCCATTCCACGTATGGTCAAGTCCAATGTTATAATGATTTTCATGATTATTTTTAGAAATGAATTGACATTCCGTAGCATTTATTTTTATCTCTTAAGAGAAAGAAATTGTTTAGGTAGTTGAATATTTTGTTTTTTTATTTGTATTATATTTAATATATAATTATATATCAAAACTTGGTTTTGTAAGAATTAAAATAACATATTTTTTTATTTATGAAAATATACTTTTCAATTATTTTACATTCAAAAATATGTTTCATAGCATTTTTAACAAAAATATATCTTATAGTATTTTTAACCAAACACTTAAATTTTTTAAATATATTTTTTTTAAAATCATAATTAAATTTATTTTTTTAAAATCATAACTAAAAAAAAAAGTATTATAATATTAAAATTACACCTCTGTGGTAAGAATTAGTTGTGGTTATGCTAAAACAAGTTTAACAATAGTAAAGCTTTTTGCTGTGGTGCAAGATAGGAGAGTTCATGAAATTTTTTTTTGGTGAATATAACATCTAGAAGTGATGTGCAATTATTATTTTTTAAAAAAAAATAAAAAGCTGTTTCAAGGATACTTTGTCCAGATCAAATGCAAAGCATAGTTCTTTCTTTTTTTTCTCACTTGTATGTGCAATTATCTAATTATGACGCTTTTTTTTTTTTTTATGATTTGATGACCTAGCAAAAAAAACATTTTAAAGGAACCACACACAAAACCCAATGAACCACAAAGTACCCCCCCAGCTTCCCCTAAGAGAATAGGGAGTAGACAGACATCTTTCATGAAGTGTTAAATTATTTAGACTTCGTTACTCGTATTTACAAAATCAAAATTAAAAAACAAGTCTCCAAAATATACTTCGGAATTCCCATGTATCAACAACAGCATCCCAAATCATCGTTTGGTATCTAGTCCCGTTGAGAGAGTCTATCGCCGGATCCTTGATGCTTTCCGGTACTATACGGGGAGGAGAGTAGCAAATCTTGCTGGAGTCATGGCCCAAGATTTCTGCCACCAAAGTCGAGCAACGCTTCATTTGACAGGCGAGGTTGAACTGGAACAGATAGCCATCCTAGCTCGCAGGAACTCAGCCACTGTTCTAACCCTTTACCATCTGTAACAGAAGAAACAACGACTTTTAAAACGGTTGTAAGTAATGCATTCTAACTTATTGAAAACGACATCTTCATTCAAATATTTGAACATTAGCAAATCATCATAGCAGCATTTTATAAATTCACCCCGTGTAAGAGCAATAATTGTGCTTGATGGCTTGGCTCAAAATGCAGCTTCTACAGAGATGTGGACCGCATTTGTTTTTGTGTGTAAACAACAAATCAACAAGAAGTGAAAGATAGTAGAACTCAAAACTCATTGATATCTGATAATTGATGGTACAAAAACTGGAATTTAAAGCTGACAAGGATGAGGAAATCTCAACTGCTAGTAGGAATGCGGGGTTATGGTTGAAGAACTGTCGGCCCAAAATGGATCAGACAAGGAGTCCGGTGAAAGTTGAACTGGGGGAGGAGCATGCTTCAGTAACCCAACATCATCATCCCTAATATCCAATACTTCTGCATTCCCTGCTCCATAGTTTTCTTTCTCGATTCTTTTTAATGCCTCCAATACTTCTTCCATAGCTGGCCTCATTTCTCTATCTTGTTGCAAACACCGGAAAGCTAATTCTGCAACTGATGTTACCATCCTCCTCACTACGATATCCTTATCGAATCCAAGAGATGGATCAACCAACTCATTTAAAGCATGATTTTGGATTTTGTTGACTGCCATGTTGGACAGATTAATATCATGCCGATGCCTATTGGTGTCCACTGCTTGTAAAGATGATATCAGCTCAATCAAGACCACACCAAAGCTGTAAACATCACTCTTGTTGGTGAGTTGGTAGCATTGATAATACTCCGGATCTACGTATCCGGGTGTTCCCTGTGGAGCAGTCGATACATGCGTGACATCATTTGGGAACAATCTCGACAAACCAAAATCAGCCACTTTCACATGGAAGTCATTGTCTAGGAGAATGTTATTGGTTTTGACATCACGGTGTATGACATCTGAAGTGTGGAGGTATGCGAGTGCACTGGCTGTCTCTATAGCGATGCTCAACCGAACAGGCCATGTGAGCAAACCCGAGTTTGACTGTCTTCCATGAAGATGGTCAGCAACCGTTCCGTTAGGAATGTACTCATAAACAAGTAGAAGCTCATGGCTGTGCCTTGAGGTGCATCCATAAAGTATCACCAGGTTCTTGTGCCGTAGACGAGCTAGGATCTCAATTTCATTCATAAACTGCTCAGCACGTCTCATGTTGTTCTCATACAGGCGCTTGACAGCAACCACGCGTCCATCCTTGAGTACACCTGATGAATCAAGCAATCATAATAAAAATTGAGAAAGGAGACAACAAAGCAGTTAATGTTAATTTGTGCAAGTTGCTATACTGCAAATGATATCATGTCATCTTCTAACCATGGTAAACAGTGCCAAACCCTCCATCTCCAAGTTCCTTAGAAGGATCGAAACAATTAGTGGCTTCCTCAAGTTCATTGTAGCTGAACACCCGCACTCCAAAGTAGGTACTGCCATTTTCAAGGTAAGACTTTGAGGAAGTAAGAGAAGTAGTGGTTTGAGAAAGATTAGTTGAAGTAGTAAGGCCTTTGCTTGAAGGAGGTGTCGCTACAGGCAGGCCTTTGCTTTTCACCTGGGCAGATTTTCTTTTCCTTCGTTGTACGAGAAACAAGATCCAGCATCCAAAAAAGATACCAATAACGACTGCACCTGCAGTGCTAAGTCCTGGAAAAGAAAAGAAAAGAAAAGAAAAAAGCTCAGCTTTTCTTTTCAATGTTGATTTAACAGAGTATATGTAGCAGAATAGTACCTATTACAAGTGGTCGTTTCTTAGTCGAGTTATCTGCATAGATCACGAGAGCAAGAAACATCAGTTGAGAATAAAGACTACACTGGAACAAATTTTCACCAGGGACATACTTAGAAGGCATGATAAGCTAATCAGACACTTGTTAAATATGATAGTGGCCATCTCAACTATTATTTGTTAAATGCAAACTAAGTCATGAATTCTTCCAGATTATAGACAAACAGGTCATTGGCCTAAACACCCTGCCACGGTAAAGGAAGCTAGTCAACGGTGGAGAAAGCAGCAAAACAGGCAGGGGAAAAACAGGGGGGAAACTATGACTAACTGAATTCTTCAGTTTTTTTCCTATCACTGAACACAGCTACGATAGAAATAAGCATTAATTAGCGAAAACCATTTCTCTTAGCTTAAGCAAGATTTGCTTAACATCTCACAAACAAGAAATGTATCATATTGTTGAATCCAAATTATGACCTCGTTGGCCTTAAAGGGGCAGAGTGAATGAACACAAGACTCAATCAAAAAAGCCTAATTTTGAACATTGAACCTCCTCTCATCAATTCTTGAAATCAGTGAAGCATTATATAATTTGATAAGAACCTCCTCTCATCAATTTCCCCAATAAGGTTCCCCAAACAAACTCATGAAAACTGAAGATTTTTGCTTACCAGGACAGAGCTGATCATTACAAATGCAAATAGGTTTACCCAACTGTGTATCAAACCCGCAATACCCACCAGGGTGCTCCTTGTAACACTTTGTACAACTAGCGCTGTAAGGATTGCTATAATTGACATCAAAACCTTCTTTCACAACCTCACCAACTAACGACTCGTTATCAAAAAGCTGTTGTGCCCGACTACTAGGAATTGGCACTCGAATATTAGTTTGACACTCAAACGTATTCGGAAAAGAATATTGAGAACCGTAAGGGTAAACAATCGAGAAAAACCCTTCTTCTGTAACTCCATCATTGTCACAAGAGAACTTAGAGAATGTTGGTCGCTGATCTGATCCCATGACAGAGTCGTTAATCTTCTTGCATCCATAAAACAAATAAAGTTCATGGCTGGAACCAAGACTGAATATTCTGTCATCCAGAGTGGTGTTAGTGAATTGGTGGGTGCATTTTCCGTCATCGTCGAGGTCTGAACGTGAGAGTCTTAAGGTTTGGCTGGTCTGGTCAAGATGAGTAACTCGGTAACTCAGTGAGTTAGCTTTTAGAATGGTAACTGATTCATCATCACATGTGAGGCCGAACTCCGGTGGGCCGCAGTGGGATGGACGTCGGCCACCAGTGAAAGGGTAGGTGACGTTTGTGAGGATACCACAGGAGAAGTTTTGATTGCAGTTTGAAAGATTACCAGTGTCATTGGAAGGAAGCGATGTCGTTAAGTGGAGGGAGAGAAAGAGGGTGAGAAGGAAAGAGGTGGTGGTGGTGGTGAGGGGGTGCATTGGTGGAATGGTGGGGAAGGTTAAGAGGGTGGTGTTGGTAATGGGAGAGTGGTTTTGTAGAACATGAACTTTGACTTTGTTATGGACATGGGTTGGCTTTGGTTGACTTTTGTTGGGGTAGGTTCTTGTAAGGCAATGATTGCCTTGTCTACAAAATAATCTTCGCAATAGCAAGACTAAAGTTCATGATAAATTATTAAGTATAAAAATAAATAAATTCCATTATAATTACTCATAAATCTCATTTTTATATCAGTAAGGTCCAAGTTCATCTTTATCTTAAGAATAGGCTATTTAGTTTGTAATTAAGAAATTATGATAAACTTTTTTTTTCTGTTTTAATGGTAAAAAAGTCATTTTTTTAGAATTTTTTAATATATTTAAATTTATATTTTTTTTCACTCGATATAAAAAGTGAGCTATTTTTTTATAAGATTGAAAAATATATTTGAAAATATAATTGTAGTTATTTTTTTAAATATTTTTTATTTAAAAATATGTTAAAAAAATTAAAAAAAATTAAAAAAGTATTAATGGAAAATAATTTTTTTTTTCAAATTTTTTAAAATGTAAAAATATACAGGTGCGAAATCATGAGGGAATACCCTGCATGTTTCTGAGTTTAGCTTTGCTTTTATTAAATTATTTTTTTAGTGATTGAAATATTGAGGTGGGCGTCATGATTGATGACACTAAAATCTTGTTTTATTCAATTGGAAGGAGAGACGGAAATTTCATAAAGGTTGTTGGGAATTTTGTTTTGATAGCTAGGCAAGACTTCCAAACCACCCCATCTACTTTATAATTTTCTCAATGTGGTCCCTATTAATTACTTTTCTTGATGTGACCCTCCCACTTATCCTTCATTGGCTCAAACATGCCATTCCTTTCAAATTCTTACGTTAATCCTGACCTGGACTGATAAACGGAGCCGACTGCTCACCCTTTCTCTTCTAATCAAGGACCAAGCTCAATTAAATTGTCTACTTACAGCACAAATCAATCATAAAATTATTATAAATATTGATATTACTAGTTTTAATAATAAATTAAGACAAGCTCATCGTAATTTTGTAATGCATCTCAAGTAGAAATTGAGCAAGGTGAATGAGGATTAGTAGGAGGGGCCACATTAAGAAGTTAACTGATGAAGGGGTGACATTAGGAGAATCAAGAAAGTAGAGGGATGTCGGAGCTTATTAACCCACAGAATTGGTCAATAAAGTTGACGGAGGTGGCAGTTTTGAAAGCAGTCCGTTTCTTACACCAAACCATGACTCTTACAAAAGTGGTTACAAACTGAGCTATGCCACAACCACCCCCACATGATAATATTAAGATTGTGGTCACCGGTGGTTGAATAACAAAACCTGAAAAGAAAATGAGTAATTACTAATTTTAATCCTTATGTATTTGTTTTTAGTGCTATTATAACTTAAGGGATGTTTGAGAAAATTGTAGAAATTATTTTTTAAAATGTTTTTATTTGAAAATATTTTATTTTATTTTTTTTTATAAATTTTATTTTTAATATCAGGCACATGGTTGATATAAAAATATTTTATTTAAAAAAAATATTTTAAAACTATTGCGTAGAAATATTTATTATAATGTGTTTATCTTGGTCCCTCTGATCTAAGTGGTTTAAAACGTTACCTAACTATTCATAAGTTTCTTTTAATTAATACATAGTTGAAATTAAAGGATGTTTTTAAAAGAAAAATACTAAATTAGTGACACCTCAACACTTTACCAACAAATATTTAACAGAAGGAATAAATTATAAACTTGAAAAGAGGTAACAAGTGATAGTTTTTGAAAAGAAAATGAGTAATTACTAATTTTAATTCTTATGGATTGTTTTTAGTGATATTATAACTTGAAAGATGTCTGGGACAACAGTAAAAATTACTTTTCAAAATGTTTTTTATTTGAAAATATTTGAAAATAATATTTTTTTATTTTAGTTTTTTTAACATCAAAAAAATAAAAAACATATAATTTAAAGAAAAAAATCAAAATTCTTAAAAAACATAATTGTATCATTCTCACAAACACCCTTTTAATATTTTTAATTCTAAAAACTATCACTGAGTCCTCTTAACCTTGAATGATGTTTAATTTTTTTTTAAAGCTCCGTGTTTGATTATAATATAAAAAAAACTAAAAACTAAAGAAATGAGGACATTTGTGAGAGAAATGACATGTTTTATTGTCTTAAAAAAACAAAAATTCATTTTAAAGCTATCTCAAAGTTATATTTATTGTTATGTCTTTATCTTGGTCCCTCTCTAATCCTAGCGGGTTAAAACATTAATTACCTAACTATCGATAGGTTTCCTTTAATTAATATATAGTTGAAATTAAAGGTTGTTTTTAAAAGAAAATTAAATACTAAAATAGTGACACCTCAACACTTTATCAACACATATTTAACAGAAGGACTAAATAATATTTTATGTAAAGTAATTTGAAGATGTGAATCCATTCAAAAAGCATCACCATCATCGTCTATTTTAATAAATTATAAATTATAAATTAAAAAAAAAAGGTGAAAGACGCGTTCATTTCCTGTAGTATTAATATAAAAAGAAAAGACAAAGTCAAGTTACGTATTAGAAAGACTCAACAATTAATTATATCCCGTGAGGAACATAACCATTGCTTTTATAATCATATTTGACCAGAGAAACCATATTCACATGAATTCCCTCATAATTAGAAAAATAAATAAATTGAACAACAAATATCAAAAATAAAAATATCAAATACTTTAAATTGAGAAAAGAAATTCCCAGAATTTTTGTTCTTTCCTTCTTTCAACAACTACATGTTTGTTAATTAAAAAAAGTGAAAAGAATAATTATGAAATTGAGTGATATAAAAGAAAAAGAAATAATTAAATTAAAAATCATTGTCACTACAATCCATGCATTATCACGCCTATAACTCCATACGAAAATAAAATAAAAAATATTTTTTTAAAAATTTGTTCGGAAAGAATATAAAAAATTCAATCAAATTGCAAATAAAATATCAGCCACTAACACAACCATCATAGTAGATTAATCCATCACCAAACCATTATCTCTATATGAACTCAAAGAGCTGTTAATAAAGCTGAAAACCATATAATCAAGTTGGGTTTTTTCTCTTAACCAATTACATAAGATTTCGTATTTGTGATTGATTTGTTACAGTTTGGTTTTCATAAATTAAAAAACAAAAAGGGAGAGAAAATGCGGATAATTTTTGTTTTTTTTAATTAAATCTGGAACTCAGAATTTGAAAGCAAAGCAAGATTTTGGTTAAAACTTGGAAGCTTTCTATGTTTTGGAGCAGTCAAGATTGAAGAAGACTGAATTGGACAGAATAGGATAGAATGGAACAAAATTTTCCAAAGAAGAGCATTTGGAAGAGGGCAGAAAAACAAATCTGGACTAGCTGGAAGCCTAGGATGGATTGTTGTATTCACAAAACAAGAAACCTCGACTTTTCGCAGGTCACTTATAAAGAAGGAGCCTGGATTAGTGGGAATGAAGAGTATCTTGCGATTCTACATTAACAGAGAGAGTAATTTTATTACAGTCTCTTGCATCTGCCACCAGAAAGACTGTTATAGTCCCTGAAGATTACTAATCAGCAGACGCAATGTTGGAAATATATCATCAAGCAACTTGAAACGTTAGGATTGCTCATTTCACTCGCATGGCCACCTAAATTTCCTTGTCACTCTTCATGGTTTCCTTGACTGATAACAGGTTAGTTTTCTATTAGCAAAGATCCTACTTCTACCATTACCTAATTTGGAGGAGGACATATCTTGGGTTCTGGAACGGGCAGAATCCAAGTATAAGTTGTCTGTTTTCCTATTTACTCCTAGTGTGACATCAGCAGAAAAAAAATAATAACAGGCAAGAGGACATACTTGAGGATTGATCATTAGTTGGGGATTGAGCTTCAGTTGGAGATTGTTGGCAAGAAAATTGTTGAGGTTGATCCTTGCAATAACAAGTAAATGCTGTAGTGGTCTGGTTGTACCCACACTTACCGCCAGAAGATTGGCATGTATCACAGAAGCTATTAGATGCATTCCACTCCAAACCAAAACCTTGATTTAGACTTCCCAGCAGCTGTGCTGCAGTTGGAGTACTTAAAATTTGCTGAAAAGCTGATTCACGTACTGGAACTTCAATGCTATCTTTGCACGATGCCAGGTAACTGATCAAGCTAGAAGCAGAGCTTCCAAGAACCGAAAAGTTGGCAAATGCTGTAAAGTAGCCCGTCATCTGAGTGGCGTTTATTTCGCAGGGAAACTGAGGTAAAACCGTTGAAGTTGGTGCACCTTGAGGGGGGCAACCATAGTAGATTGTTATGTTGTGATCATCGGATGTGTAGTTCAAGAGATTGGGTATCCAAGTGGTGTTGAGAATGAGTGTCGGACAGATGTTTTCTGCATAATCTTTTCGAGCAACACTGAGAGTCCGTGTCTGGTTATCGATGCCAAGAACTTTGTAAGTCAATTTCTCGATTGTGATCTCCGGATCTTGGTCACTGCAGTCGAGCTTCAACTCCGGATAGCCACAGTAATCAGGCCTATTGGATCCCCAGAAAGGATAACCAACACCCTTAATATCTCCACAATCAAACGAGTTGCTGCAGTTTACATATCGCTCATCGTCGTTGGCAAACACAAGTGCCGAACCACAAATAAAGATCATGGCTATGAACGTGATAAACCAAGACATGGCTTGGAAGACATGGGGTTGCATTTTCTCTTAGAGAGGGATTCAGAGGAGAAATTGCTCTAGCATTGAGATAATGGAAAAACAAAATAGATGGAAGCTATTCCAATCAACCGTTATAATGGAATAGGTATTAATTGACCAAGTGGGGGTTTGAAATTTGTCAAAGTGAAGCTTCTATTTGAATGGCAATGGTGTCACCAACGCAGATTTAGGCGGCTAGGGGAATCAGCAGGTCATTTTCTTAGCAACATAAAATAATTTTTAGTGTGTATTTGCAATTTTGATAGTCAGATTCCGTGACCTTGTTATTGTTTCAAGTATTTGGTTTATTTGACTTCAAGTTTCAGGCCTCGCACCTTCTTAATTACTGTTTTACAGCCTTACCGCAATCTTGGTGTGCTGTACCAAGAAGATAGCCAATTATGAGGATAACAATACGATGCCGATTTTTTGGACGAAGAAGCAACTTGTTTTCGATTTTGCAAGAATATGCCAAAACCCCATTTCCTGTCTGAACTTCTATAATAAATGGAATTATTATATGTCCTACTCTGAACAAGGAAAACATTATCCAAGAAGCTCCAACGAGCAAATTAACAAGTGACTCAGTAAACACCATTAAAAAATCATCAATAGAACAGACAAAATATTGAAAACATGTATACTTAACAAGTTTGCGAGCTAACAAGCAGGATAGTAAGACAAATCAAAGATTATAGTATAATATGCAGATAAAAATAGAGGTCATCTGACGTTATGACGTTCTAGGTTCGTGTTCTTAGAGTGAATATTGTCAATGGTTCAGAATGACCGTCATATGTGCCACCTAAGGCCTGATCCGACGAAAATATGAGGTGAGAAACTTGGATTAAATTTTAATTCAAGTTTTTATACTATATTGCACAAGGGAAAAAGACAATAAAATATTTAACAACCAGAAATGACATTATCAGAAAGACCAGATCAGCTTGAAAATTTCCTTGGGCCACCATACCATTTTTTACCTGTAATTCTTAAGTTGATTAGATTTACTAATCCCAACTGAAAATTCTTAAGATTACTGTCTTTGGGGTGCAAGTAATTTGGATCAAATCTTTCCTGAAGGCTGAATCCTCATTTCATCTCTCCTATTATTTATGGAAGCAGCAGTAAAGATAATTCCGCACGGCGACTCTCTGATAAATCACTAAACACTCCTAACCGTCGTGCAGGAACTGACAGATCTGTCGAGATTGTATATTTTGACTAGTACTTTGTCCGTTCAGCCGTCTAGGAATTTGCAGATGTCCGTAAGGCAACAATCACATACAAGTTAAAAATTGTGAAAGCAGCGAAATCACTGATAATTTTGTATGCCTTTGATAAATTAGGATTAAGAATAAGATGTTATTTGACTCAAGAAAAGCTTTCAGGCTGACTTCAAGTTTCAACTACTGTCATGGACTGAATTGCTCACTAATCTTTAAGGTATCTACATAATTTACTACAGCAAGTGATGGATCTAAAGGGAGTAGTAAATTTTGCAGCACTAGCCAGGGCATCTGAGGAAAATGTTATTGTAAGAAAGTCACATTGGTTCTGCTGCAAGTAAACAGCTCAGCTATTACGGAAATGGAATCTGATGAACATAATTTATGCTGTAGCAAACAGAGGAAGGTTGCAGCTGCCCTTAATTTGTTTCAATATTTCATGTGTAACCCCATGAACAAGTACGCAAGAGCATTTCTGACTGCAGAACAAGCTCAGTCTTGCTAAATGAACATTTGGTGAGGGGTCATTGATTTTATCTTGGATTTTCTCGCCTCGGAGGAAGTTTTCCTTGTCAAGAATTAGTGAAAGGAAACCACCGTAGACCTCTATGTAAAATGCTAATTAATGACAACATTTGGTGACAATATGTTTGTTATTTGAAATTTATTTTTTAGAAATTTATTTTTAAATATTTTTATATTTGTTTGTTATTAAAAAAATTGATCAATGAGAAATACTTTCCAGTAAAAAACAATTTAACTTAGTTTCCAGTAAAGTATTTTCCTGAAAAATTTGAATAGAAAATACTTTCTGAAAGTTGTAAAAAATTTAAAAATATTATATTATTTGCTTATTATATCAAATTTGATCCTCAAAATTTTAATTGCTATATATATATATATATATTATTTTGAATATTTATTTTTCAATTTCATCTCTTAAAATTTAATTTTTATATTAACTTTGGTTCTCATTTTTATAATTATTATTTTCTTTTTCATTTTTTTTATTGAAATTATTTATCTATTAAATTTGAACCTTATTATTTTGATTATTATTTATTTAATTTGAAATAATTTATGAAATTCTTTATTCTTTTGATTGTTATTTATTTTATTTGAAATAATTTATGAAATGTTATTATTATTATTATTATTATTTTAAATTTTTTATCTTTCATTTTCTTATTTTTTAGATTTGATCTCTATTATTTTGATTATTATTTATTTTATTTGAGATAATTTATGAAATTATATTTTTTTTAAAAATTATTCTCATTAACCTTTTAATTTGTAAGATTTGTTCTTCATTATTTTAATAAACTTGAGAAAAATAAAACATTAATAAGTTATTTTCCAGCTTATTTTTCAAAACATATCTAAACACTAGAAAATTTCTATTAACACGTCAAATTTATTATCTATGTCAAATATTTTTTTTTATTAAACTTAATTCTCAATTACCCAACGTTGAAGGATAAAGTTTAAAATAAAATCTAATTAAAAAAAACTTGAGTCAACTCTGATTTACCTGTTAAATATGAATCATAAGATTGAGACAAAAAGATAAAAAAATAAAAAAATAGACAAAGAAATCAACTAAAAAACAAACAAAAAACTCGAGTCAACCGACCTAACCTACAACCCAGGTCAGAAGACTGAGATAACTACATATAAAGCACATTAAAAAAATTTCTAGAGTTTGATTCCCAATCAACCTTATTTTAAAGGATTAAATTGAAAAAATATGTATATTAAAAAAAATAAAGAAATAAACCGAGCTAATTAGGGCTAACCTGTTAAATATGGGTAAGAAAACTAAGATAAATCCATAGAAAGCAATAAAAAAAATTATAGTGTTTGATTCCTAATCAACCTAATATCAAATTTAAAAAATAAATAAAAATTGGACCAAAAACATTATCTGAGTCAACACGGCTAATTTGTAAAATTCACAACTCAAGTTATGAGATTGGAATAACTCCATAGAAATTAAATTAAAATAAATTATGAAGCTTTATACCTAGTAAACTTAATATTAAATAATAAAATAAAAAAAAGGCCTTAAATATTTTTGGACAAACATGAAAGAGGACATGGCTTTTCATTGTTCATTGCAATAGCAAAATGTCAAGCCCTTTTAATATATGTTAACTAGATTATTGACCTGCACTATATTGCGAATCATGTCAAATTTTTCTTGAATGTTAAAAAATATTTGCGAAATTTTTTTTCCAGCATATTTTTTTTAAATTGTACGAGAGTTTATTTGGTATAACCCAATTGACTTTGTAGGTCTAAAAACAACTCATAAAAATATAGTCTGACTAAAATAATTTGAAGATGACATCTTTTTTTAATATTAAGATAACAACATATTAAATTAATTATGTAATATCCTACATCGGCGGGTGAGGGTTTGGTAGCTGACTTTATTAATAGTGTTGGATGCTAACATGTTGTATGTGTTTTAGGACGTCAGGCTCGAAAGTGAGCTTACATCACCATGAACAAAACTGTAAGGATGATAAGGCTCAAAGTGGATAATATACAACATGTTGGGCCGAACTGTTAGATTTGGTATCAGAGTTAATCGCACTAGCTATTTAATTTTACCGATAGGGTCGTCGAGCTCCTTAAGGGAGTGAATTTAATATTCCACATCGATGAGTAAGAGTTTGGTAGCTGACTTTATTAGTAGTGCTGGTTACTAACATGTTATATGCGTTTTGAGATGTTAGGCTCAGAAGTGGGCTCGCGTCACCAGAAGCAAAACTGTGAGGGCAGTAGGGACCAAAACGGATAATAAACAGCATGTTAGGCTAGACTATTACAAACTATGGTCAATCTGGGTTAACATGTAAAATCTGCTACCTGATTTTTGAGTTCGTGATAACCCTTTAAAAAACAAATCAAAATAATTATAAAACTTAATTCTCAATCAATCCAATAGTGAAAGATAAAATAAAAAAATAAAAAAAATAAATTCAAAAAGATCTAAAAAAGTGATTTAAGTTAACTTGTCAAACACCGACCAAAATCATAAGACTGAGAAAACTCTATGGAAAACAAATTAAAGCAAATTATAAATTTCAATCTCTAATCAACCTAATATTGAAGTTCAAAATTAAAAAAAAATAAATCAATTAAAAAAAAACATAAAAAATGACTCAAGTTAATCTATCAAACTTATGACCTGAATCATTAAACCAAGATAACTTCATTTAAATAAAATAAAAAAACTTGATTTAACCCGAGTTAATATGCTAAAACTATGACTTTAGTCATGAGACTGAGATAATTTTATAGATAGCAAATCAAAATAAATTATGAATCTCAATTTTTAATTGTGTAAAATGATGAAAATTATAAAAATTCTAATTAAAAAAATTGCATAAAAAATGAGCAAAGTTAACTCGGTTTAACCCATTAAACATTATTGGTTTTAAGGCCAGGATAACCTAATAAAAAGTAAGTCTAAATAAATCATGAAACCTAATTTACTAATTAACAACAATATTAAATGATGAAATTATAAAAATAAAAGTTAATTAAAAAATAAAAATAATTGAGTCAATTAGGTTAATCTGTTAAATCTGTGACCTAGGTCGTAAGACGGGGACAACCTAATAAAAAAATCCAACATTAAAAAAATCATGAAATTTAATTTTTAATTAATTAAATATTGAATGATGGAATTAAAAAAATAAAAAAAATAGGTCAACTAAATTAATATTTTAAATTAAATTAACTTGTTAAATTTATGATTTGTATAATAAGAGTACTATAATTTAATAAAAAATATAATATTAAAAAATAAAATTTAAAAAATGTAACAAAAAAAAAACTATTCAAATGGTATTTCACGAGGAGGTGCTCCTCTTTTCGTTTGTAGTTAATTAACAATTGTGTTTTTTTTAATGTAAATAGACCCCACTCCAATATTGACCGCGTCAAGTGGCCATTACGTAACAGGAAAGGCATCCCTTCCTACCATCCTCTAGTTCTGCAGTTTGAGCCTCACTAGTAAAGTGGAAGTGGTTCTAAAACATGATAAATATTTCTCTTATTCTGTCAAAGACTCCAAGCATACTTAAAATAAAATTAAAGGAATAAAACAGGGAAGGAACCATGGTGTGTGAAGCATCAAGCAGTGACTGGAGCACTCATGGACTGATGATTTGAGGAGAAGTTGAGGTACATACCTGGAGCTGGAATAGCAGGATCAGCATTTGGTGTCGAACCAGGAGGAGCACATGTTCTTGATCCACTTGATTGATTCAGACAGTAACAAGTTGTTTGATTAGTACCAGAGTCAATACCACAAACTCCTGACGACCTGCTGCATTCCCTGCAAGCCTCACCATCGACCGTCCATCTTATCTCGAATCCTTCTTTCAAGCTTTGTTCCGAATATGGCATAATAAAAACTGTTGACAAATCTGTAATAGAAATTGGCACAAAGACACTACCATAACATTCCCCAGGACCAGTAGCTCCTGCTTGGATGTAACCAATTTGATAATTTACCGCGTTTATTTTGCAGGTGAATTGTCCAGGAGCAGGCATGGCTATAGGAGCAGCCATGCAACCATAAATAAATGTAAGATTTGTGTAACCCTCAACAGACTCGAAAACCTTCGGATTGAAGGTGCTGTTCACGAATTGAGGCGGACACAATCCAACCAAGTAGTCCTCTCTTGCAATCCTGAGAATTCGATCATCCTGATTGATGTCCAGAACACGATATGCAACCTGATTTATATTAATTTTGGCGATATTATCCTCACACTCGAGCTCCAATTCAGGTATGCCACAGGCAGGTGGTCTGCCAGTTCCCCAGAAAGGAAAATCCGCGGAAATATTCCCACACACAAACTTATTTCTACAGTCAGCGAACAGGGCACCGTCGCTGACAGATGAAGGAACCTGAACGAAGAGAAACAATACAGTAACAAAAACTGAAGGGGAAGGAGATAGCCAAAAAACTGGGTAGTTCATTTTGGCAAAGAGGAAGCAGTATAGGAGAAATTGAGTTGTGTAATTAGTAAAGTGAGCTTGGTTGTTTCCGGGAAAGTTTAGAGGATAAAGAAATGAGTAGCGACATGATAGCAATCAAAATTAGGAAAATAAATACATCAGAAGGCGATCGATATAGCTAGATGCACTGCTTACAATAATGAATGCTTAATTGACTTGAAAAGTCTTCTATATATATATATTTCAAAGCTCTTGCACATTAATCTCCACTACTCTTTTATCTGCAAAACGAAGTCTATGTACTGTTCATCACTCATGAAACATACAGAACAGAGTTGATCTGGGAGACTTGTATATCTGCTTATATTCTAGCATGGTTGCGAAAGTCATATGGCATGATGGTAATAAAATGACATCGAAAGTTGCTGAAATCTGACATAAGAGAGATTGAGTACGAGAGACGGCTGCTCAATTGTCAAGAACAAGGCCCATTGAACTTTCCAATAAAAAGAATAAAGAACTCAACTGTGGCCAGCAGCTCCTGCTTGTCTTCTATACAACCTGCATATATAAATTCATTGTTGCTCTAACCAATAATGAACTGAGAGAAAGAAAGATTGTATTTTTAAATACTTGTGTGGCCACAGTTGAATTCATAGTTGCTCTAACCACAATTATAAGTATATTATAATTATATTATAAATTATAATTATAAAATAAACTCAAGAGGATGGCGAATGAACAGTGTAATCTATTGTTTATCAAAACTTATCTCTTTCCTCTTCTCAATTAAAAAAATACATAATACTTGAATATATATACATCCATATCTACCAGTCAGGTTAAAATGGAGTCACCGCAACTTTCAACTTTCAATGGTAAGGAACATCAAAGTGGACCAGAATGTGGACTGGGATAGTGTAACAGGAAAAAAAAAAAAAAAAGAAGTGGAGAGAGTTCTTGTAATTGACTTGAATTTTGCAAAGATGATTTAAGTTGTTCTAGAATCTATATGTCGCAGTTCGTCAGGGGCGGAATTAGAAAGTAAAATTGTTTTTTGAGGAGAAACATGTAATATTGGAAGTATAATTAAGAGTTTTCAAAATCTTAGTGGTAAAATTTATGATTTTCCAAAGTTTGGGGGGCTCCATGACCCTCCCCTATTCAACTTAGTCCCGTCTCTGCCGTCTGTAGTGTAAACAGGAGGCTGGTCTAAGAGCTTCGCTAGTGGGAAATGGCATAATATTTTCCGTTTGGAGTCATGGGACACGTACCATCGTGTTTCATGCATGGTTTACTAGTATTTGGTCGAGAAGGGTTCATGGCAAAATTCAAGTCTTCGATTGTGAATTGCAAGATCTTCCTTGGTCGGAGCAATTTAATTGCCCCCAGCTGCAAACTTCTCAACAAATCAATTGTTATATTTCTCGATTGCAAGTTTTTATGGATTGATTCAACTCTCTTTTGAAGTTATGAATGCATTGAATCTCATATTTACGGGGAGATTAAATACTCTTATAAACTATATAATCGTAACATCTTCATTGGTCTTTGATTATTAGATATGCTTTGATTATTCACTGGTTGTGGTATTTTTTTTATGAGCTTTTCTTTACATACTTTTTTCACTATTTAAATTCACTGAAATATTTTATTTGGCACCATCATTGCTCCATGTTCAAAATATAGCTTTATGAAAAAAAAAATCTCGGTTAATAACAAATTTTTAGTGTTATGATTATATAGTTTATAAGATCTTAAATAATTATTAATAACAAAAAATACATTTTTCTTCTTTATCATTTTTTTTTCTTTTTTGGTTTGAAATATAGGCATAGACAATGCACTGAAAAACTCTTAAGATGATTTACTGTTAGTCTTCATCTAATCTAAGCTTCCTTTAATGTCTTATATTTAATATAGAGTATGAGATTTCTATTCAAAATATAAATACAAATACTTGAATTTACTGCTTTAGACCAATAAGATTTTAGCAAGCCACTTGTTGTTAAAAGACTTTATTCCATATCCATATTAGTGTGAATCTTCCTTTTACAAACACAGTATGTTTATTTATGTATATAAGCTACAATAAGTTGCCTTTTATTTCAATGAGTCTCACTAAAAATTGCAAATTCATGTACGTAATACTCTTCACCATGATTTGTTAGAAGAACTTTAATTGGCTTGTCATCTTCATTCTCAATAACTACTTTATACCTTTTAAAACTTTAAATTTTTCTAGCAAAAAATAAACTCAATTTTCCTTATTATAACCATCAATAAAAATAATTATATATCTTTTACCTTCATTAAAAAATAGAATTATTAACCCACAAATATTACACAAATATTAGAATGAACAAGTTCTAATAGCTTCTTCGCTTTTTATGATTTTTCTTGTGGAAACTAATTTTGATATTGTTTGCTAATAATATATTCTTCACAAACATAAAGAGTTGTAATTTGAGGAAGACTCCATCATAATATACTTTTGAAATAGAGTTTTTAATCCACTAAAATTAAGATGTCTATGGAAAAAATGTCATAGCCATGTTTTCTAATTTAGGTTTTATTAGGAAATATGGTTGAAACTGTGTTTTTTTAAATTTTAAATATTTTTGTTAAAAAATATTTTTTTATATTTTTAAATTATTTTGATATGTTAACATCAAAAATAATTTTTTTTAAAACCATTTTAATATATTTTTAAACAAAAAATAACTTGAACCGCAACCGCTACTACAATTCTAAACAAACCCTTAATCTTGTTTAAAAAAAGAGAGAGAAATATTGTGAGGATATTAAGCCCAATTTGTTATCTCCAATTCTACATCCTTTGATTTTGAAATAAACTTTGTAACTTTTTTTTTATGATGATCAATACTAAGTAAATTTGTTTTTAATTCTGGAATAAAAAAAACATCAAAGATGGTATGGACAATATTATTCTTAGTTAGAATTGCTATGAAAATTTTAGACTCATTGTCAAGCTTTCCAAAATCTTGATAAGATTCATCTAAACCAAAAAAAATTAATTTATTTCCACTCATGTGATTGTTAAAACCAGTGTCTAGGTACCATAAATTTTAGTGATTTTTCTCATTCATATGACAATTTATCAATAAAGATGTTTCATCTTTTTTTTTCCTGTAAAATTAAGTTTCTACCACCAATACTATTTAAATTAATTTGACATTTTGATTTGAAATTTTCACATCTATACCATAAACTCTTAATTTGGCTGTTGATTTTGATTCATAAAAAGTTGAATAATTATCTAACATTATTATTGCTTATGCTCCATCCATTTCCTCAACCACCTATTCGTAAGGTAAAAGACAATGATTATTAGATAAAACTCATAAAACTTGCTTCTTTTATCTTGTTGATTCAACTTTTAGCCATGAATTAGTAGGGAACTTTGCAATTTATCAATAACTTTAGTTTCCTCTATTGAACGCACAACAAAATTGAATTTTGGCATCAATGAAAGAAGAGTTTTCTCAATAATGATGATATCCTCAATTTTATCATCAAGGATCCACATATTGTTAATAATTGTCATCATTTGTGAAAAATATTATTTGACCGTCTCTCTCATATTTATCTAAAGCAATTTAGATTTTCATTCAAAGTCCTTAAAGTTACAATTTCTTTGCTCTAGTTGTTTCTTAGTAATTTTCAAGATTGATTAGTCAATGGATTAGAAAAAATAATTTAGTAATTTTCAAGATTGATTAGTCAATCGATTAGAAATTTTTTATTTTTTTATTTTGAAGCTTTTAATTGTTGCATTCCTATCTTCATTTTGCATACATGTTATTATTGATGTAGTTGATGATTCAGTTATTCAATGAGAAAAAAATTCTCCATTACTTCTTAGAACTTAGAAAATTATCCATTAACATGCTTCAAAGATCATAATGAAAATTATTCATTGAAGACTCTTTTCTATTGCTATTAGAGGATGATTTCTAGTTTGTTTTGGAGGTTGTTTATGCCTTGGAAGGTACCTAGTGCTGCTGTAAATTTTCTAATTTTGGACTCTCTTTTCTGCCATTAAAGTATGTTGAAATTGTTGTGTTTTGGAGTTGCTACTATATTTTTCTACGTTGTCTTTTGCACCTACTTGTTTTGACTTTTCTAGCTGCGTTTAGGTGTCGCTGCTGGATAAACTTTTTGGCTCTTGTTGCTGATGTTGTATGGTGCCATTGCAGGAGGTTCTTGCAACTACGAGAGGCTATCGCTGCATCTGGTTACCGCCAAAAACGTCGCCGCGTTTGCTACCATCAAAAGGGTAAAAGGCTACTATATTTAAAAACACTTAATCACGCAAGTATTTGACCTCCCAAGTTTTTATTAATGGATTCAATATTTTTTAAAAATTTTAAATATATTTGCCCTCATATTTATTTATATAAAAAATTACAGCTTCTAACTATTAAATAAGTTTTATGTAATCGAATCTTTTCTGATCAAGAATTCTAAGATTTTTAACTAATATCTGACACTATTGAATTTAAAGGTAAAAAAATTAAAAACTAATTAAATTAAAAAAATAAAAAAATATTAAAAAAACTAAACCAAAAAAATTCAATTAACTGATTAGAAATTCCAAAAAACATTTGGTTACTACATTTTTAGTTTTAATAATTTAAAATTAATTAAATTAAACCAAATCAAACTGGTTCAATTAATTATGAAATAAAAAATAAAAAGTATTAATATAATTTTTTTTTCTAACCCCAGTTACCAAATCAAACCCGACCGGTTCCTCCCCCAATTTGTCTCTCAATCTCAGCGTCTCCCCTTCTCTGGTTTCTGTCTTCTCGTCTTCTCCATGAACTCTACAATTCTCAGCTACATTTGACAGCCGATTTAAGTTAGAAACTTGATAAAACTGAGGTAGTTAACTTTAGCTCGTCAACTCGTAGACCTTCTTCATTCCGCTTTTCTGCTTCCACCAGCAAGATCTGAGCTTATTATTCTCTTCCTTGGAAATTCAAAAAAAGCTCGAGGAAACTAAAAACTCATTAGTAGATATAGATGAAAAACCCAGACAAGCAAACAACTACAAAGCAGAAGGGATTTTTTGCATCTAATCTCCTCAAATCTGGTGAGCATCTTGTACTTAGTTTTCCTTTTTATTGTTTGAATGCAATTAGTAAATCTGTATTGTTGGAGAGAAGTGCAAAAGAATTTTTGGATATCCTTGATGAAAGAAATGTTTCCATTCTTTGCTCTGGTTTCATTACTCAGTAGTTTATGTCAAATCAACACATATATGGTCGGTTTTCTGGTTTTTTACTTTAATTAACCGAACCAAACCAAAATTAACCGTAACTAGTTTCAATTTAATTTTTTTAAAAGATTAACTTGGTTATTTATTTTTTATTAAAAAACAAACAGAAAAAATGATCATTCCTCACTAAATCTAACAACTATGAACCCAAAGCTATTAGGTTTAATATTATTGTTTTAAAATTATTTTAAATTGTTTTAATATATTAATTTTAAAAATAAATTTTAAAAAATAAAAAATATTATTTTTATACATTTAAAAAAAATTAAATAACATTTGACATATATATTAGAAAACTAATACCCTTGCTGCTTTATGTTTTTTTCAATCATAATAATGGAATGTTAGAAGAGAGACACAAATTTCTTCATCAAATTTTCTATATATACATATAAACAGTCAAAACAGAAGAAAACTATCAATCAACAATCAACGTCTGGCCTATCATGTTGTAGAAAGACAACAGATCGGACAACTTTTCTACAGAAGTGTTTCCCATCTTGTCAAAATTTTCCTCCCCTCGTTCATCTTCAGTTTTCCCATGTAGGAGCCTGCATTCCTCGTTGTTACAACCACCTGCTTCAACCTATTCTCTTGTTGCAGGCTCAAAGCTGTGTCTGACTGTTTAAATAACATGATAATTAACGATATAAGATCAGACACCTGAAAAAAAACACAACTTTTAACACCCTGTGAAATGTGATGTATGGAAGTTGGAATACTAATCAATCTGAAGAAATTCCTCTCCAACTTGTATTTCTGGTTCTTTTGACGGATTCATTCCTTTGCCAGTAGTGTATATATCTTTCGAAAGTGAGAAACGTCTAATTAATAACTTTCCTGTTCTTCTCTAGTTTTGCTTGATCTAGCTTTAGAGGATTCGGTACAGATGTACTCTTAAACTTCTTGTGATAGGTATATATCAGCCACCGCGAATTCCTGCATTATTGCTTTATGTTAGTCCACAAACATATCAACCATAAATTGTTTCATCAAAACAACACCAAAAGAAAAAAAATACTGAATCGCAAACTCATTTATTGTATAACACTTTGAATTTACTACTCACGGATTTTAAGCTAAAAGGATAAGGAAATCTCAACAGCTAGTAGGAATGGGGTGTGTTAGTGGAAGAACTGCTTCCCAAGAATTGATCACTCATTGAGTCTGCTGAAATTTGAAGTGGGGAAGAAGCATGCTTCAATAGCCCAACATCATCCTCACTAATATCCAATACATCTGCCTTTTCTGCTCCATAATTTTCATTCTCAATTCTTTTCAATATCTCCAACACTTCTTCCATACTTGGCCTCATTTCCCTCTGTTGTTGCAAACACCGGAAAGCTAATTCTGCAACTGATGTCACCGTCCTCCTCACTGCGAAATCCTTATCAAATCCAAGAAATGGATCGACCAACTCATTCAAAGCATGATTTTGGATTTTGTTGACTGCCATGTTGGACAGATTAATATCGTGCCGACGCCTATTGGTGTCCACTGCTTGTAAAGCTGATATCAGCTCAATCAAGACCACGCCAAAGCTGTAAACATCACTCTTGTCCGTGAGTTGGTAGCATTGATAATACTCCGGATCAACATATCCAGGTGTTCCTTGTGGAGCAGTCGTTAAATGAGTGACATTAGTTGGGAACAATCGGGACAAACCAAAATCAGCCACTTTGACACAGAAGTCATTGTCTAGGAGAATGTTATTGGTTTTTACATCTCGATGTATGACATCTGAAGCATGGAGGTACACCAGCGCACTGGCTGTCTCTATGGCAATGCTTAACCGAACAGGCAAAGTGAGCAAGCCAGAGTTTGACTGTCTTCCATGAAGATGATCAGCAACAGTTCCATTAGGAATGTATTCATAGACGAGTAGAAGCTCACGGCTGTGCCTGGAGGTACATCCGTGAAGCTTCACCAGATTCCGGTGTTGTAAATGGGCTAGGATCTCAATTTCATTCATAAACTGCTCAGTACGTTTCATGTTGTTCTCATATAGGCGCTTGACGGCAACCTCATGCCCATCCCTGAGTACACCTGATAAAACAAGCAATAGCAATAGAAATTTAGAAAGAGTCAACAAAGCAGTTAATGGATTCAAGTTCCTAAACTGCAAAATGAAATCATTTCATCTTCTAACCATAATAAACAATGCCAAACCCTCCATCTCCAAGTTCTCTTGAAGAATCAAAAAAGTTGGTTGCTTCCTCAAGTTCATCATAGCTGAAAACCCGAACTCCAAAGTAGGCACTACCCTTATCAATGTCAGACTTTAAGGAGGTAAGAGAAGGGGTGGTTTGAGAGAGATTAGTTGAGGTAGCAAGGCCTTTGCTTGAAGGAGTTGCTATAGGAAGTTCTTCGGTTTTCTTTAGGGCAGCTTTTCTTCTCCTCCGTTGTATAAAGGCCATGATCCAGCATCCCACAAAGGCACCAATAACAGCACCTGCTGAGCTAAGTCCTGGAGATGAAAATAAATAAATAAACCAAAATGCTCAGCATGTATTTTTGGAGTTGATTTTATAAAGTGAGTGTAGCAGAATTATACCAATTTCGAGTGGACTGTTTCGAGACTTCTCTGCAAAAAAATCATGAAAGCCAGGAACATCAATGACCACATTGAAGCAAGTTTTCAGTAGGCAGTAGGCACTTAGTAAGCATGATGAATTGGACTGAACTTGAAATATGATAGTGGCTATCTCAATTATTATTTTGGAACACAAAATAATTCATGTCTTCATTCAGACTATAGGCATGCAAGCTATTGTCGTAAAGAAACGGGAACATTAAGGGAAGCAGGTTTTCATTGCGAAAATCGCAGAGAGGCATTGCGAAAAACAGAGAAAACAGGGGAATCAAACTATGAGTAATTGAATTGTTCAATTTTCCCCGTCACTAAACACAACTACTAAAGAAATAAGTATCAACGGCTGCAAAAAAAAAAAAACTCCCAGCGATTAACTTAGAGTTAATTAACATCTCATGAACAAGATGTGGATCGTATTGTGTATTCAAACTATCACCACATAGAGCTCCAACTTTCTTAGGGTCATAGTCAACACGAGAATGAAGAAAGAAGCCTAATTTCAGACATTGAACCTCTTAACAAATAACCTCGAATTGCTACAATTAATTATTCATTAGGACCACACAAAAACCAATGGACTTGTAAGCCTCTGAAAGTAATTCAAACATCGATTATTGAAATTATTGAAGCATTTGGTTGAAAACTATCATACCCATAAATCAACAAAGACGAAAATATGACAGGTTAAAACCTGACCTGACTCAAATATGCAGCAGAAGTTACAAATATCTGAAACATAATTTTGTTCCTTGATTACTTAGAAGAGTAGGACGGCTAGTTTCATTTCACTGAACAAGAAACCGGGACAAGTTGAAGCAGGAACCTGGACCAATTTCAGTTCACTAAACGAGGAGCCTGGACTGGTGGGAATGAAGAGTATTTAGCAATTCTACATTAACGGAGATTAATTTCATTAGACAGTCTCGTCTCCTGCTACTGCTAAAGAAATAATATATCTCGACACATACTGGGTTGGGAATACTATAATGATTGCTCCTTGTGATAAAGGGCTACCTAAATTTTCATGTTATAAAGTCTTTGCCAGTTAATCGAAGTCTTTGTTTGCTTGATATACTGGAATTAAATGGTCGAGGAAGGTGTTCTCTTCAGGATCATTGAGCTTTGAACAATTCCTAATAGCTAGCTAGGTTCCTCCCTCTTCTCAAAGGAACGATTCACACCTGTTTCTTTGACCAGAGGTCCTCCTACATCACCTAGCCCGGAGGGCATATCTTAGATTTCAGCTATCTCTATCTATCCAACATGGCATCAAGAAAGAAAAGAGGACATACTTGTTGATTGACTAGGTGCCTGTGGTGATGCTGAGCATTCAAAATCTTGAGGTTGATCCGCACAGTAACAAGTGAATGCTGTAGTGGTCTTGTTGTACCCACACTGACCACCAGAAGATTCACATGTATCACATAATTAATCATTTGCACTCCACTCCAACTCAAAACCTTGATTAATAGCTTCAAGAAACTGTGATACATTTAAACTGACTAGAATTGGCACAATAGCTGATTGACGGGCAGGAAATTTAACACTATTGTTGCATGTTGTCAGGTAGCTGATTAAGCTGGGATCAGTCATACTAATGACAGAGAGGTTGACTGTTATAAAGTATCCCATCATAACAGTGTCGTTAATGTCGCAAGTAAACTGAGATGATAACGCTGGTGCGCTTGGACTAGGGCAACCATAGTACAGTGTTACCTCAGCATGATCTGAAGTGTAATTCAAGAGGTTTGGATTCAAAGAGGTGTTGGAAAGGAGAGCAGGACATAGATTTTCTGTGTAATCTGATCTAGAAACGTTGAGAGTCCGCGATTGGTTATTGATGCCAAGGAGTTTGTAAGTCGATCGCATGATTGTGATCTCCGGATCTTGGTTGCTGCAACCGAGCTCAAACCCGGGATAGCCACAGTAATCAGGCCTATCGGATCCCGAGAAAGGATAACCAACACCCTTAATATTTCCGCAATCAAATGACTTCATGCAGTTCAGATATCGCTCATCATCATCAGCAAACACAGGTGCTGAACCACAGACCAAGGCTATGGTTAGGAGTAGGATAAACCAAGACATGGCCTGAAGGAGTAGCAGTCGTGTTTGTGCAGAGGGATTGACAGGAAACGTTGTTCAAGTATTGAGTTAAGAGGAAAAAACAAGTAGGTGGGAGTTATTTACTCGATCAATACAATAGAATTGGTAGTACTTATTTGACCAATGGGGATTTTGTCAAAGAGAAGCTTCCATTAGAACGATGAGAGTGGCATCAACGTAAATTCAGGTGTCCAAACAAGGAGGAAGATCATTTTGTCAGCAAGATAATGTGTATTTTGAATCCTGATAGTCAAATTCTGTGTTCTTGTTAAAATTTTCAAGTTTCATGTCTTAAATATATGGCTTTATACCTATTGTGCTACGGCCTACGTAAACATTGGTGGCTGAATACTAGAAAGATACTTTTGATTAGCAGGTAAAATATATATTCTTGCAACCTAATTTCTGGGAGACTTATATTTGGGATTGCGGTATAAAAATTCATTAAAATTTATATTTAAAATTTAAAATTTATTTTTTAAAGATATTTAGATATATTAATGTCAAAAATTATTTAAAAAAAATAAAAAATATTATTTTTATCTATTTAAAAAAAAACTTTAAAAAATAATATTTACTATCCTTCCAAACATCTTAGAAAAAACCTATCCTAATAAGTATTAGCATAGCTTGAATGATATTGAACTTTTGATTGAATAAACAACCTGTTTTAAGTTTTTTATTGTTAAAAATTAATATAAATTATAATTTTGAGATTGAGATGATGTTTTTTATTTATAATATTAGAATTTAATTAATAAATGATGATGAGTTTAAGAGCCACCTAGAAAATCGTGTTAACGGAACTCACAAAATACCGATAACAGGTATGTCTTAAATTGGAAGGTGATGTGGCCACTTGACACAAGCGATTGCATAGAATTTTTGGTAGACCCTTATACACCAAATCTTTCTTACTTAATCGATGATGTCCATTCCTGTTTTCATGGTTGCTACAAGCCTTTGTGTGTGTGTGTCTCTCTCTCTCTCTCTATATATATATATATATATTATTTAAATAGTTAGTTGTTTGATTTTTTTTTTTAAATATCGGCTTGTTCATTTTTAAATCAGGTTTTTTAGCCAAATTATTTTTAATAATCAAATTTCGTGATATATCTTTAAATTATTTAGTTTTTAAGATCTTAATTGTTGCTCCAAGTATGAATTTATTAAATGAAAATCTATATAAAAAAGGGCATAAACACATCACTACTTTCACATTATAAAAATATAAAAAATATAAAATAAATATAATTTATTGTAAATACGAGTTTGTAACTACTGTAACCTTATTTTGATATCCTCTTGGCTGATTAAGTTTATATGGTATGATGACGAATCGAGGATAATTTTTTTTGTGATGATACGGTGCTCTGTGTTTAAATTCCTGGAGTAAACGTGTGAATTATTTAAAATTAATTTCATAGATGCCACCTAAAGTCAAATCAGACGAAAACAGGAGGTGGGAATTTGAAGTTTCAGTTGATAAATTATCCCAGGAAACAGAACAAAGAAGAAAATGACATCTGCAGAAAGACCAAGTCTCTGATTTGGACTCCATTTCTGCATCACCTTGTGAATTTCCTGGTGTTATCCTACCTTATTTTCCCCCTATTTTAATTATCAAATGTTCGCTGTAATTTCTATTATGTTGATTAGATTTGCTAATTCCAATCGAATAACTAATTTTTTCTTCGGGGTTTAGGTTGTTTGTCAGATGAGATCCTTCCTAAATCACCATCTCATCTCCCCTGAATATCCATGCAAGCTAAGGTAAAAATCTGCCAGAGAGTCTCGGACATTTCTTTTACAAATCCTCTGTTATTGTATGTTTTTGTCTGGTACTTTGCCGGTCCAGCCGTCAAGGAATATGAACAGCTCCACGAGGCAACAATCACATGCATGTTAAAAATGGAAGAATTCATGGTTATAATTTTCGCTCGGCCGTCAATTTTATAATTCACTGACCTGAGGCTTAACCTAGACCAAGTTGATAGGAGAACTCAGTTTTTTTAAAGTGGTGTTATTTTTTATTTTTTTTAAAAAAACCATAATTTCCTTTAAAGGTTATTTAAAAAAAAACTTAGATAAACTTGAGTAAATTTATTTGACCCATAATTTTAATCTTGAAAAGATTAATCTTCAAATCAAGCTTTATAAATTTATTTTAATTCAAAAAGGGTTATTTCGGGGAAAAAAAAGTTAAATAGATGACAACTCAACTCTTAATTAACAAACACTTGGTAAAAGATTAAAATATCATGGAAATGAAAACATAGGGATATAATATTGTCTTTTTTTAATCAGATGGACTACCTAATTATTTTTCTAATAAAACGAGGACTGAATAATAATTTAGGCAATTATTAAAGCAGAAAAGTTAAATTCTTAGCTATGATCAATTAGTTCACAAAAATCCCATAATTTTCACTATCAGTTCAAAAATTCTGCTGAGCATGCCATCAAGATTTCCTACGGCTAGTTGTATGATAAGACGCCATGGGCATCAATTTAACTATGGTGTGACCGTTTCCTAACCAGAAAGCTGTCCCTTGTTCCCATGGTCTAGTTCTGCAGTTTGAGCCTCCCTAACAGTCTGACTATTCAAGTGGGTTCTAAGAGATCATCATCATCATCATCATCATATTGATGTTTACTTCTGTCCAAGTCTATTTAAAATAAAATTAAAATAACAAAACAGGAACGGAACTAAGGTGTGTGAAGCAACAAGTGACTGGAGTTCATCATAAACAGATTCGAGGAGAAGTTGAGGTACATACCTGAAGAGGTGGAGCATTCCCAACACGCCTCCCCATCAACCTTCCATCTTACCTCGAATCCTTTTTTCAAGAGTTCTTCCAAAGCTCGCATATTCCCGATTGGTGGCCCATCAAAAGCTTGCAGATTCCAGATTGATCGCCAATCTGTTATAGAAACTGGCACTAAGACACTACGATTGCATTCCCCAGGACCAGTATCTCCTTCTTGGATATAACCACTTCGATCATTAACCTCATTTATTTTGCAAGTGAAAGGTATTGAACGAGTTATGGTTGGATCAGGAGCATCCTTGCAACCATAAATGAATGTAAAATTTTTGGAACCCTCAACATACTCGAAAACCTCAGGATTGAACGTGCTGTTCATAAACTGAGGTGAACACAATCCAACCATGTAGTCCTCTCTTGCAATCCTGAGAATTCCATCATCCTGCTTGATTCCCAAAACAATATATGCAACCTGACTGATAGTCATCTTGGCGATATCATTATTCTCACACCTGAGCTTCAATTCAGGGACGCCACAGGCAGGTGAACTGTCAGTTCCCCAGAACGGAAAACCCGCGGAAATATCCCCACACACAAACTTTTTACTACAGGCAGTGTACAGGTCATCGTTGCTCGAGGATGAAGGGACTTGAATGAAGAGCAACAATACAAGAACAAAATATGAAAGAAAAGAAAAGGCCGAGGAATTCATTCTGGCAAGAAGAAGTAGCATGTTGGAGAAATGGAATTGTGTGTTAGCAAAATTGGTTGTTTCAGGGATAGTTTCGAGTATAAAGAGATGAGTTTTGACGTGCTAATTATCAATTTCAGGTAAATAAATACATCAGAAAGGGATAGATGTGAACGCAATGCTTGGATTTGAATGCTTGGTGGACTAAAAGTTTTTAATTTATTTTGATATTGGGAAGGGCTACCACATTAATTTCTTTCTACGAGGCCTCTATTTGCAAAATGAAATCTTGGAGGCTATGCATCACAGTCTTGGTCCTGGGGACTAAAAGAAGAGAACAGAATCGGTCAAATATATTTAAGGGACACGCAAAAAAATCCAGGCATAATCTGGAAACGTATATACGTGGTTGATGATAATTGTTGTGTGTGTCCGTACCATGTGATGATAGGACCACTATATTTATTGAGAAAAAAGGTAGCTGATCCCTTTAAAATTTAATATTCGGGTACTGTAATGGCAGATTAAAAATAGAAGAGAGAAGAAAAAAATCAAGAGAGAAAAAGAGAAGAAGAGGCAATAGAGCAGCCTGCTTTTTTCCTTTGATTTCCAACTCGTTCATCGTTGGATCGGGCTGAGATTTTGACAGCAGCTTCTAGACATATTGATCTTCATTATGGACGGTTGGATCGGAGATTGGTGGTGTGGAAGCTGACCGTTTTGACTGAAAACAGGGCTGTT
>NW_011499856.1:2076685-2131065 GCF_000495115.2 Populus euphratica
GGTTTTTCACGTTAAAAATCTTGGTGTTGATTTTGTGATTATTTGTATTATATTTGGTCATTGTTTGATTCTGTTTTACTGCACAAAGAGGGAAAGAATTGGAACTTGTGAATTGTGAATTGTATTCCGCTGAATTGATATGGATAAATTGGTGTCCGATTGTTTCTAGTTTTCCCAACAATAATAACATGAAATCGGGTCTTTCTCGGATACCTAATAACAAAAATTAAGAGAAAATGATAGGGTTGTCCAATTGTTCAAACCAACCATGGTTCAACAAACTTAATTCCAAAAAGAAAAAGAAAAAAAATGAAATATTTGTATTCAATTCAGCGTAAATATGTAAAAAAAAAATTAAAAATGAAATCAAGAATATTGTAAATATTTGTATTCAATTCAGCGTAAATATGTAGTAATAAATAAAAAATGAAAGATTTTATCTATGGTTTGAGACGACCCTTTGCGTTGGCTTAATTCCAGATATGGTTATGGATATAACATATCCTCATTACAAACCAACTTGTGCTCCCGATTCTGTAAGGGTTTTATATATATAGATGGACCTATCACAATAGGAATAGATCATGGACGGCCCTATTCTCATTAATTAGATGGAATTATATATATATATATATATATATATATAAAACGCACATCGAGCATGGACTGGGATGGTAAACGAAGAAATAGATGTATAGAAATTAAATTAAATTAAATAGAAGGTTGAAACCGATTGCGTGACATGGGGTTTCAGGGATTGAATTTGAGACGAGGCCTCCCTTGACTTCGCTAATAGAAGGAATTTTATTATATTTGTTTTTTTATAAAATACTATTTATTTGAATAATATTTATTTTTTATTTTTAATTAATTTTTATTTTTAATTTTTAATATTAGATTGATTTGAAAATTAGATTTTATAATTTGTTTATCATAATTTGAAATATATGTTTGGTAGATTAATTTAGGTTGACTCGAGTTTTTTTTTTAATTTTAATTTTGTTTTTTGACATTAAGTTTATTGAGAATCAAGTTTCATAATTTTTTTAATTTATTTTTTATAAGTTATTATATTTTTATGACATGAAGTGTAAGTTTGATGAGTTAACTCGATTGATTCAAATTGTTTTAATTGATTTTTTTATCAATTCCATCCTTCAAGATTAGATTAGTTGAGAATTAAGCGTTATGATTTGTTTCGGTTTATATTTTATGAGGTTATTTTCATCTCATGACTAGAATCACGGGTTTGAGAGGCTAACCCAAACTAACTTGAGTAATTTTTTAAGTTTTTTAATTTATTTAAAAACAAAATTAATCTTTCAATACTGAATTGATTGAGAATTAAGTTTTGTAATTTATTCTAATTATTTTTATTGGGTTATGATAATCTCATGATCTTGATCATGAGTTTGACAAGTTAACATGAATTAAGTTGAATAATTGTTTTGATTTTTTTTTTCAACTTCATCATTTAACATTCATCTTATTAAAAATTAAGTTTTATAATTTGTTTTAATTTATTTTATATAAGGTTATTAAAATCTTATGATATGATAAAAAAATTGGTTAGTTGATCCAAATTGATTTAATATATTGTTATCTCAGTATATATATAAAAATATCTTATCTTAAATATTTATTTTGAGTTAAATTATATTTTACCAGTCATTAAAATTATCTTTATACTTATCAAGTTGATTAAGTTACATTAAATTAATTTTTTTATAATTTAACTTTTTTATTAAAAAATATTAACAACATCTTAATATTTTATTATATTAAAAAAAAAATCTTATCTACCTCATAGGCTGGGCGTGGTATAGTTATCCTTTGTCGTGGTTTAATTTCAGATTTGGTTAATTTGAGAAAATCTTTAGGACTTAAAAAAAAAAAAAAACCTGTAAACTTGAATTATTTGTTTTAAATCTATGGTCATGTCAGTAAAATGTACTATATTATAAAATTGGACTGTGATATCCCACATGCTGCAACTTGCAGTGATGGAACAGCAAATTGGACTTCTCTGAGAAATAAAAACGCACTTTGAGTATGCACTGGGATAGTAAACTAAGAAATAAATGTGGAGAAATTAAATTAAATTAAATAGAAGGTTGAAACTGATTGCGTGACATAGGGTTTCAGTGATTGAATTTGAGACGAAGCCTCACTTGACTTTGACTTGGAATTCTTAAAGATGATGTTCAAAAGTAGAAAAGAAAGAAGAAACGAAGAAGGAACTTTGAAAGGTAATTCATTTTAATCTTTGCAATTATTTGATGTTGTAGTAATGATTATTTTTTATTTAAAAATATATTAAAATAATTATTTTTTTTTAATTTTTTAAAATTTATTTTTGATATTAATATATCAAAATTATTTAAAAATATAAAAAAATTAATTTAAAGTAAATATGAATAATTTTTAAAAAAACTATTTTTAAAATATAAAAACAAATAGAGTTACAAAATATAATTATTTAACAATTCCGTAGATAAAAAGTAAATGATGGATCATTGAGATTTTATTTATATATTGAAGATTTAACTGAGATTTAAAAAAAAACGACTGGGGATCTAATTAAAGCTCATCTCAAAGATTAAAGACTTTATTGAGGTCTGTCTTTATTTTTATGTTTTAACTCTTATAAAATAATCGGTATTGAACCCGACCCAAGACCTAACCTGGCCTAGGCTCGGGTCTAACAGATCAATTACCTTAATAAACTCAACTTTTTTACACTTCGAAACTAATCTTAATCTTTTAGTTGATCTTGTACTAGGATTAAATCATACTCTTAAGTAATTTTTTTATTTTTTTTTCAAAATTAACCTTTTAATCTAGTTGAATCTTGACATGGTTTACCCGAATGAATAATGTCTTAATTGGTTTAATTATAATTATAAATCTTACTTGGATGAAGTTTCAATCCGCGTTCTTACTATTTCTCGATGCTTACAGATTGTCTACTCCCCATCAAACACTTCTCAAGGATTTCGCAGGGAAAGGAGCGGTGCAATATTTCCATGGTGGGAGCCCAGCGTCAAGATCTGAACTTCAAATCAAATATCAGCTTAAAGCTGAGTCTGAGACTTGCCGGTGGTTTATCGATCCACGATGGAGATGAGAAAAACGCGTTTCTTCACTCATCTGCCGGGAAAGTCCAACATGATGACGCACACGGCATGCAAAACGACTTGTTGACTAGTATGCTTCACAATTGCATTACCTGTGAAAGTCATTAAATATAGTAATTTAGCTGTCGTTGTCTAGGTCATGGATTCTTTTTTGTCTCTGATTTAACCAGGTCAAAGCTGATATCTATGGCTATAAATCACACAGGAAGAAGAAGATTGCCCATGGCTCAAGTAACTTGGGTGCGTTCTAACACGACATCTCAGTTAAGTAGATAATCGGATATGGATTTTGGGCTTTTATAAAATCCAATCCAGCGATTTTGTGAATTGATGATATTGGATCATAACTATTTTCTGGGATTTACTACTTGTTATTGCTGGGCTCTAGTACAATTCTTGTATTTTTTTTATTTTTTTTGGATGGATGGTTTGTGCTCCAACTATTTCCGGGCCTTTCTTGTAGTGCTGGGCTGCTCATTACTTCTTGTCTCGAGACTTCTTGTGCATTTATTCAACCCAAAGTTGTAGAAGATATCACTTGTTTTTTACTTAAAATTTAAACTTTTTTAATTAAGTTTTTCTAGTGATTTTATATCAAAAACCAATGTTAAAAATGATTTTTTAAAAAATAAAAAAATTATTTTTATACATTTTCAAGCAAAAAATAATTTCAACCCCACTTCCTCCTGATTCAGATTTTATTTAGTTAAGTAATTAATGCATGTCTGCTAGACTGCTACCTTCATCTGTTTCTTTCTTGTTTGCTTCAGCATGATTATCGCCGAGGATGACATGCATTTATTGATGCATAAGCTGCCTTTTCTGAGGCTGAAAAGTCAGATAAACACTGAACGACTCACTAGTGAAGTGAAGTGAATTGAATGGTTTTAGTATAAGGAGATAAAGGGCGTGTTGCTGGAGAAATCTGCGTTGGAGAGGCTTCGTACGCCTTAAGAGCAGATTTGCGTGTATGAACACTGTCAAGATTCTTGAGCAGAAAATTTCTTTTAATTAATCCCTTCCTCTTCCAATTCTATTTTCACAGGAAAGCAGTGGCTATGATTTATAAACCAGTCAATTAATCACAGATATTGATGTTACGCTTTTTAATCACATGTGAAAGAAACAACAAAAGTCAAATACGGGAAAAACAGGAACTGCTTACCCAAGTTTCCTGTGACTTCAAATTATTATTTTGTTAACATGATACATCAACGAGAAAGCAAGAAAAACCATCTATCAAGAACCGATGCCATGGACAATGCCATTCAGCTTTCTATCTAAAACTTCTGAGCAAATCTGTCCCATCATATGGTAGAAAGACAACAAGTCAGACAACTGCTCTGCAGACATATTTCCCATCACATTTTTTGCCAAATCTTCCCTCTCCTCATTCGTCCTCAGTCTTTCAATGTAGGAACCTGCATTCCTCACTGTTGCACCCATCTGCTTGAGTCTGTTCTCTTGTTGCAAGCTCAAAGCTGTGTTGGACTGCATGGATAAAATGATCATTAATGACACAAGATCAAAAGCCTGAAAACAAAATCTATGATCCTGAAACAATGTTCAAAAGTTTTGTGAATAGTGAATATGGACTCTCTATCATTCTATCTAGAGTTTATACCTCTAGGAATTCTGCTCCAGCTTGTAGTTCTGATTCCTTTGATGGATTCATTCGTTGGCCAGCAGTGTATATGTTTCTTGCAAGAAAGAAACTTCTAATTATATGCTTCCTTTTCTTCTCCATTTCTTGATCTAGCTTGAGAGGCCTTGGCACAGATGTAGTACTGCTGTTGAGCTTCTTCTGATAGGCAATCACAGCCTTGACAAATTCCTGCAAAATACCATGTACATATCAATTATGCATTGTTTCATCAAATTCTCCCATAAAAGATCGTATGTAAAGGATGGGTTTAAAACCCGATAGGCCCTTGGGCATCCTGGATAATCAAACTTGTCGGTGTCATCCTGCCTCATTCGCTCTGGATGGAATTGAAGTCCCATTATGAACTTACCCTCTTCAGGATTACAAGCATCAGGATCATAAAACCCCTCAATCAATCCATCTGGTGCGAACGCCATAGGCACAAATCTTTGTGCTAATCTATTCACC
This sequence comes from Populus euphratica, assembly GCF_000495115.2. NCBI lineage: Eukaryota > Viridiplantae > Streptophyta > Magnoliopsida > Malpighiales > Salicaceae > Populus > Populus euphratica. The sequence continues at coordinate 2,081,936 of NW_011499856.1, forward strand.
CCCTGGTGGTGATAACTATTAACCAAAATCTCCATTTTATCTTCTTCCAGAGAATCCCTAAACCAATCATGCAAAGGTGTGTTCTCTACCACCTTAACCACATGTCTATGCCCATCATAATTATCATAATCCATGTGTTTCACTCTTTGAGACTCCCTAATCTTCTTTGAAACCTCCTTTTCAATGTCCTGATAAAGGGTACCCCCAGAAGCAACATTTAGAACTTGAGATCCTCTGCAAATTCCCAGATAAGGTATGTTTCTTTCAAGGCAAAGTTTTGCAAGCCTCAACTCAATCGAATCCTTCTCTCTATCAATAGCTGTATCGCTTGCATGAATCCTCCTGATTTCTTCTAACTCTTCTAGTGAAAGATTAGACGTCTCAGCTTCATATAATGATGGATCAATATCTTCTCCTTCACAAAGAAGAACACCATGGATAGGCTCAAAACTATCTAACAACATGTGCACCCCACTAACACGGGGCACGATAACTGGTACTGCACCATAGCCAACTATAAGATCAAGATGATATTCACCTGAAAAACAAAATATTAGCGTTGCTAATCATCATATGAACAGATCAAGAATGATCAAACAACGAAAACGTACCAACAAAATCTACAAATTTGTTCTTGCGGAGGCTGCGTCTAGAGACAATGAGAACACGAGGGAGTATAACAGAGAGATCAGGAGACATGCTGGTGTAGAACTTGAAGGATAAGAAATTTTGTTGAGTTTTGCTAGCTATTTATATACAAAACCTTAGGATTTGGTTGTTAATTTAACTGGACTTCCTAGGTTTAAGGGAGCAAGACAGGTCCACATGGGCATGGCGCCGCTTAGCATCCCAATTTCCAGCGAGGTATTAAGTATTAACCCTTATGATTTTATTTTTTTTGGAAGTTACTGACACCAAGTCATGCTAATAATTCTATAGTTAGTATTGGGTAAGTAGGCACACACCACCGTCTAAATTCTGTTAATTTCAACTAACAGCTTCAGGATAACTACTTGATATCTCTATTTGGAGCGATCTTTTCCAGACCATCGGAATTAATTAACCTAAGCAAATATATATATATATATATATATATATATATTACGTATAGATAATTTAATATGATTTTTTCAATTTCTGGTTGAGATTGTTTTTTGAAAAGCCATCAAATCGTGGTTCACATGGTGTCCAACGAAAATATTAGCTTTTTAACATGATAAAAACTTGTAACATCTTCTTCCTATACAAGATTTCATTTCATGGTCTATCTAAAGAAACCCATCGACAACAGCTCTAATTATCAAAACACAGAAAGTAATACAAGATTTTGAATTATGTTCTTTTTTATTTTTTATAAAAATGAATCTAAGCTTGGAAAAAAACAAAAAACTAGATTGTGAGTTGATTTTGGATTTTAAAGTAAATTTTTTATATTTTTAAAGATTAAAGATTGATTTAATTCTAAGTTCATAGATTTGACAAGTTCATTCACTAGTTAGATATGTTTTTTTTTAATTGTTTTTAATTTTTGTGTTTTAATTTTATTTTTTAATATTGAATTGATTGAAAAATAAATTACATTATTTATTTTTTATAGAGTTATTACTGTTTTAAATAATTTTTATTTTTAAATTGATATTTAATTTTGTAACCATATATTTTTATCATATAACTTTTAAAAAATAATTTATAAAAAATTTATTAAACTCAATGAAGTTCATGACACAAGTGACTTGAAAACTGAGATTAATTCAATAGTTCATTTATTAGATAGATATGTTTTTTTAATTGTTTTTAATTTTTTTTTTAATATTGAATTGCTTGAGAAATAAATTGTATTATTTATTTTTTTTTTGTTTTTTTATAGAGTTATTACTATTTCAAATAAGTTTTTATTTTTAAATTAGTATTTAATTTTGTGACCATATATTTTTATTATATAATTTTTTTAAAAAAATTATATAATTCAATGAAGTTCATGACACCAGACACTAAAAACTGAGATTAATTCAATTTATCATTATCTTAATAATTTTTTAAAAAAAAATTATCATTTTAAAATTTATTTTAAAATTAAATCATGTTTCATATATCATCAAAATTATATTTAAACTTATAAAATTAATCAATTTAATTTGAACAACCTACCGGGATTTAGTTGAATTCAACTTTGTTTGGCAAAGAGGTTATGAAGTGTCAATATTTTCAAGGATCGAAGTTACACTCAACCGCATGGACACCAACTGGAGCTTGAAAGCTGATAATCAATGAGAGAGGAGACGTGGATAATGCATGCCTAGGGGAGGCACGTCTAAGACGGGTCAAACATGAGCATTTAGATTCGGTGGATTCTCCTTTCCTGTGTATGGTGTGGAGTGTGGAGATAGAAGTTAGAACGCCTCTTAGCAATTTGGAGATGCACTTGTCCACTCTAGGCCACAGTGTTCTCCTAATGGCAGAGGCATTCTTTTTTTGAACATGGCCTTTATCATGTCTAATGCATTTTACAATTTTTTGAACGTGCCCAAATCCATGGAGAGGCCTGCGGACTCCCTAGGTGTTACTTTAGATTCAATTGTCTTAGTACTTTATGATGAATTGGGGTTAATATGATGTGATCTTCATTCATCCCAGATAAACACTTGCAATCTTGAATTCTAATTAATTAAAGAGTTATAGGAAAATAAATAATTAATATTTTCTTAGGTTTGGTGGGAATGCTGATTTTGTTGTGATAATATATAATGTGTTTGTAGCAATCGCAATTTGTTTTATATTGTGAACTCATAAGTGTTTAAAATTAGGTGTTTAAAATTGTTTGTGAGATTCTATTTTTGAAAATTTTCAAATTTTTTTAATAGTTTTAAATTGATTTTATTTTTTTATTTTTATTTTTATATATATTAATATCAAAAATAAATTCTAAAAAACTAAAAAAATAATTATTGAAATAAAAAATATTTTTATTTTTATTTTTATTTTTTACCGCACTCCCAACACACATTTATACCGATACTACTTTTGGTGAGTGGAAGGGGCGCAATCCGTAACCACGCAATGTGTTTCACGTTTGTCTTACATTGTGACACGTTTTAAGACGACTTCCTCTCAACTTATTGACTTATTTTACAGATTTATATATAAGTTTCAACATTCATAAGAAAGTAGAGGAAGGTGATAGTCATGCGATTACATTTACAATTGAGGCGGCAAGGTTCACGTTACATGGAAATGAAAGAAAATATATAGTATTTATAATATTATAAAAGAGTATTTCAAAGCACGTAACTATAATTCTCATATATATTTTATTGAAAAGATTTATGCTCCATATATATACAAGAAGATTTGTAATCTATGACACAAAATATAGTTTGGCATAAATTTGAGTATATATTGAAAAGAAAGTTGAATACTTAAAAGGTTGTGAGAATATATTTAAAACATGTGATTATTTTAAAAAATTTAATATGCTTGTAAATATAATTTTAGTGTTTGGATAGTGCTTCATCATATATTAAGAGCGAGGTGTTAGTAATTGTGAGATTTTTTGATGATTAAGCTTGTATTTTATAGTAAGAGATTGTAATAAATAAAAAAATAAATTGTTAATTTTATAATTATGAATATTTGTTATTAGTTTTTTTTTGTACTCAATGTTTTGAGAATATATAATAAGAAAATAGAGATCTTGATCTTTTATCAAGGTGATTTAAAGAATATTTATGGATTTTATACCACAAATAAGGTCCTTCTCCTTGGAGGTTTGAAAAAAAAAAGAAAAAACCTTTTACATTAATATTAATATTGATGAAAATGTATCTTATATAATATTAATGATGATAAAAATTAATTTTTTCACATTATTATTGTTGACAAATAAACAATAAAGTTATTAATGTTAACAAGAATATTCCTCTTATATCACTAATGTTGATTGAGATACAACAGACTCTTAGAGGATTTTTACATACTTAAAAATATAGAGAAATAACTACTCTAAGTTATTAGTATTAAAAATTATAGTGATAACCTCATGACCCATTACGAGGCTAATAAAGACTATCAACTTCATATTTAGATTTTTAGATTTGATATGATTCTAAACTCGAGAATACAGAAAATGATATCTTATCAGGCTCGTGTGTTTGCTTGTTTGGTTATGTGGTTGTGGTTGCTTTTCAAATACTTTTCCGTGCCAAAATACATGTTAATAACTTTTTTTATTTTTAAAAAATTATTTTTGACATCAGCACATCAAAATAATTTTAAAACACTAAAAATATATTAATTTAAAGTTAATAAAAAATAAAAAAATTAAATTTTTTCAAAAATATTTTTGAAAGCATTTGAGCTTAACACATAGTCAAGTTATAAGTAGCTCAATAAAAAAAGAGAATGAGAAAAAAAATTAATAAATAAATAAATTATAAAGTAATAAACTCAATTTCTTACCTAATCCGAGTTTAATCAAACTTTGTTGGAGTTTTCTTAAAGTTACAAAATTTACTTGATCGGATTAAAAACAACTCGGTTGATTGATAAAAAAATATGAAGACAAAATTAAATAAGAAATAATAAAATTGACAAAACAAAAAACTTGATGACATTATTTTTTATTTAATTTGAGTTTAAAATTAAATTAAATTGAGTTGACTCAATATGATCTAGTCAACTTAATTAGTTTAAAATAATCTGGTTAAAAAAATTAAAATTGAAAATCAAATAAAATTAGAAGAAAACAATTGAAAAAAAAAATGTAAAGGAGACAAAAAGGGGATGCACCTGCTTTATTATTCGTATTGAACAGAGAAACAAACGCGCTAGTCGGACACCCCAAATGTTTTAGTATGTAATTAACATCAAAATGTGCTCTAAAATTTTAATTGTCACTATAAATAACACCTTTTAGTTGAGTGGTTAATGGCAATTTGGTCATTAGATAAAGAGGAACTTTACCAATTTAGCTCAATAAATCTGATTCAAAATAAAAATACTATTAGTTTAAAACAATGGGCCCTGGTTCTTCAATTTTCGGTCTTAGTTCCTAAATAGAGACAGAGAGAGAGACATCGGCCCTGACAGAATCTATATAGCACAATATCCTTAACGTGAGCCTTCGAACCCAAGGGCTTAATATTTCTTTCTTTCCTCTTTTTGAACATGGGCTTAATCATGTCTACTGCATTTACAATTAGTTATTTATTTATTTATTTATTACAAATGACAGATGAGATCGGGAAATTATTCAAATAAAGAAAAAAAGGAAATGTGCAATAAAAGAAGAGCTGAAAATCATCAACATAAGAAAACTTTTCGTATACTTGGTGTAGGCAATAAAATCTTAATGAATTGGTAGGTGAAACTAAAATTTGCATAAAGACTTTTGGATTTTAGATTCTAAGTGGATATTTTTTGTTTATATTGTTGTTTTGTTTTTTTTTTTAATTTTTTAATTTAAAATTATTTTTTATATATTTTGATCGTTTTAATATGTTGATATTAAAAATATATATTTTTTAAAAAATTATTTAAATATATTTTCAAATAAAAATATTTTAAAAATATTTTTTATTAAAATAAATTATAAAGCAAGTTTACCAGCTAAACGGCTCATGTGACATCTTGCTGACACCATGCATCACATATTATTATATTAGATGAGAACCTAAAACTAATATTAAATTGTAAATCGATTTCACGAGAGATGGATGATATTCACCACTTTATAAGGCTACAAGAGCATTTCGCCAGAGATGAGGACATGCATGACGGCGAATAATTTCTTGAGCCACTGAAACGGAGGCAAAAAACTACAGGTGAGAACCAAGCTTCCATGCTGTAGAAAAATACAATTTTGGAGTTCGAAACAAAAGTCGGCATGATTAGAACCTCTGATGTAAGGGATTCCGATCGGGTTTTGATTGAATCAACTGTCTTGGATTTTGTCTTAATATAAATTAGGATTATTTTTATCAGTTATTTTATTTTTAATAGAATTATAGTTAGGCTATATTGTGAGACCATAAATAGCTAAGATACGTTGAAATAAAATGTCAAACACTCTCGGAGGCTTACCTAAACCTATCTTTATCTCCTTGAATATACATCATGCTCCAGGGACAAAATTAAAAATAAATATTATATTTCATTCTCAGAACTATAAACAGTTAAAGATGACCATTCATACACTGAAATATCTTTTTAAATCTTGTACTCTAAGTTACAGAGGAAGCCGGAAGAAACACTTGCTATTATTAGAATTTGTCTACAATAATAGCTTTTAGGTCATTATCAATATGGCCATGTTCCAGAGCGGAGCTACGAATTTTTCTTGCTCTGAATTATTAAATAAATATATAATTTTTTAAAAAGTAATTATTAATTTATAAATATGAATTTTTAAAGTTAGTATTAAAGTTTTAATTTAAATACATTATCCAGAATATTAAAAAATAAATTTAAAAATATATAAAATTAAAGTAAAAAGTAAAAAAAAAACTTGATATTTTATTAAATTTAATTCATTTACAATCAAATTTGAATCAAAATTATAACAACCCTTCAACCGCGATAAAATAATAATATCATGTTAATTAAAAAATAAAGTAATTAAATTTTTTATCTTTTAATTCCTCATTCCTTCACTTAATTCTTCCTTATATTAGTGTTTTATAAGTTAAACTTTATAAATTTACAAGGTTATTCTCTTGTTTTTTTTTCTTGAATTTTTTTATGTTTTTCCCTTACTTTTATCTCTTGCCTTTTCTTTGCTTTTTTTTTCTACTCTACTTTTCCCTTACTTTTCTCTCTTGCCTTTTCTTTGCTTTTTTTTTTTTCCTACTCTACTTCTACCCAGTCGGCAACATATAAAAGGAAGGAAGAGTCAATTTGTTTTATTTTTTAATGGCAAATAACTATTTTACCCTTAATAAGTTGTTTTGCTTTTATTTGACAGTTTTTTTTTTTGTTATTACTACCAAGATCCGTTCATTCTAAAATTTTAAGCAGAATTTATTTAATATATTTTAATATCCCTTGTAAAATTTCAGCTTAATCTAATAATAAAGATTTCTTATAAAATTTCAGCTTAATCTGATAATCAATTTTGCTTTTATTTGATAGTTTTTTTTTTGTTATTACTACCAAGATCCGTTCATTCTAAAATTTTAAGCAGAATTTATTTAATATATTTTAATATCCCTTGTAAAATTTCAGCTTAATCTAATAATAAAATTGAAAATTACATCCAATAACATAAAACTAGTTAAATTATGATTTTTTATCAAATTTATAAATTTCTCTAAAAATTATGAAATTTTAATATAAGTTAAAGTATTATATTACAAAGCTTCATGTAAATTTTCATAATTTTTTGATAACTTAATTAAAAATTATAAATTTTTTTATATAAAACTAGTCTAAAAATATTGATAAAATCCTAACATGAAATTATAATTTTTTTTTATATAAAACTAGTCCAAAAATATTGATAAAATCCTAACACGAGGGAGACCCATCCTAGTCCTTAGCATGGCGACGCAATTGGCCATGTTTGAAGTATTTTATGAGAAAAAATGTATTTTATAAGAAAAAGTGTCAAACTCCCTTAAGGTGGGATGATGTGGGCGAAATGAAATCATTAGGGTTGGGACTAGTATAAATGCTTATAGATAAGATCCAAATAATTAGGTTATGAATAAAAAAGGTTCAAGATATAAAAGAAGTTTGAATTTTGAGGTAAGAAATCAAGTGTTCTTGAAAGTTTTGCCCTAAAAAACCATAATTTGATTTGGGAAACAAAAAAAAGTTAACACTAAAATATATCAACCTCTTTGAAATGATAGAAGTGCTTGGACCTATAGCCTATCAATTAGCATTGATAGCTCACCTATTTTAGATTTTGCAATTATACGTTGAAGACTAATAGAAATATTTGGCAACTCGACATTTCTTCATTTGTTTACAAATCTAAAATATTCAAATATATTTATTGTAATTGATGCAATATGTGTTGAGGGGGGTAGCCCTAAGCCTGCCCTTAAGAACTGGTTGTATGAATATTAATTTCAATAAATTTTTTATGAATCCTTTAATTAAAAGGGAAAACTCTTTGTATGTTGATATGTACGTGTAGATTATGTTAGTATTTCAAGTACAGATTGGGAGGGCCTTTATAGAAAGGAGATTTAGTTCTTTATATATATAATAAAAAACTAATTTATTTTCGCCAGAGAAGAGGACATATGATGATGATAATATCTTCAGCCCCACTAAAACAGAGAGGCCAAACACTAAAATTATAAATTATTTGATTTTTCTTAATGAGAAGACCTTCAAATAATCTTGATTTATTCTAATTGCTGCACAGAACAAGAATTCTCTAGATTATATTCTCTTAGAAGATCTCAAGAGCCTCAAATAAGATCTTAAAAGCCTCTTGGTATGATATAGATACTGTGGTTTATCCATGACAGCTCTTAAATATTAATAATTAAAATCTTAGAGAGCTCATAATTACTTTAACTTTTATTTCCGTCAAGATATTATAAAACTGGGAGTAAATTCAGTACAACTCCGGTGATTTGATAAAAATGAAGGGATTCCAATAGCAAAAGTAAAAACAATTATGATATTTTTTATTCATAATAAAATTTCTGAGAGGGAAAAAGAAAAAAAAGCTCTGTAGCCGTTTGGCCAGGTAGCTAGGGCTTTAGGTGTCGTAACACTAACCATCCAACATGGTTGAAAACTCTTATTGTCCCAAAAAAAAAAGGAAAATCTGGCATGCATTCATCCGACCAGGGTTCCAGCTTTGATATCATACAAAAATAAAAAAGAAAAAAGCATAGAAGAATAATATTCATAACATTTATCTATCACAAACTAGTTAATTTATTGATCGTAGAGATTTTGTAGCACAGCTTGATCTCCATATTTCCCTTGACCATAGATATATATAACACTATTCATACCATTACATAATATTCATAACAATTAGCAACTAGGGTAGGGAACGCCACAGGCACTGACAACCTTTCTAGCACCAGGAGAGGAAACATACTGCTTGAGGCTCGGATCCTTGAGGTATCCACAGAGACAAGGCTTCTGCTCCTTCAATTTGCTGCAGCAAGTGGTCGAGGGTGGTGTAGAGGACGTGATTGCTCCTAGGCATGGGCTCAACTGCTCTGGGTTGCATGTCTCTGCTTGTGACACTTGTGCTTCAGCCAGTAACATCGTCGTGACCACCATCACAATCATGAAAAAAGACGCCATCTTCATCTTCAGTAATCTTGTTGCTGCTATTTTTTTTCCTGTGGGCACACAAGAAATGATGCATGAAGCCATGATCTTGCCCAACAATTTATAGAAAGGTGATGGTGAATCAAGTTCACGGAGGCCAATAAGTCAAGCATGTGTAGCCAAAGTTTTGGGTCCTGCCATTTTAACGTGTAGTTTCTAAATTCTAAACCTCATTTCTTTCTTGTCAATGGCTGTACACACTACATGTTCCTTCGGACATCTCTCAACGTTGATTATTAAAAATACTTCCAATAAAGATAATGAATGATTGATACTTTATTAATTTTTTTTACATAAAATGTTGTATAGTATGTAATATTTATCCGTCAATTATGTTTTAATTATAAATTTGATAACTTTAAATGAGATTGATAAAGATTGTAATGATAAAGTTATAGAGAAATATGGTGATATTTTGATAAAAATTGACAAAATTAACTCAATCTTATCAATACTTTATTCAAATTTTGCTCATTTAAACAAGGAAAAGCTCAACAAGTTCATTGCACCGTACTAAAGTAAGGGTGTTCACAAGGATGCATCTATATGTGTTGTATTGGCTTTTAATATGCTTTTGCATCAAACTTGAACTATAATATTATAAAATCTTGATGAAGTTGTTTGTGATGAAGTGTCTATCAAAATATAGAATTAAGAATTATAATCAGTTAATTGTTTTGTTTTTTGGACATGTAACTTGTTTAGTTGTTCCTGTTAAATTGTATTAAAATGTTTGTAGATAATTATTTTTGTTAGCATATTGTTTTTTTATTTTTATTTTTTTGTTAAACTTTTTAGCAAAGTGAATTCTAAAAGAGATTTGCATTATTTATCTTTTTAGGACCTAGATATGAGGAGAAACCAAAGTGATTTATAATAAATTATTTTTTAAAATTTTTTGGATCAACTCAAGTAACATGTAACTTTATTACTTGTCTAGATTAACTTTTAAACTAGATCTAATAATTATAATAGCAATGCGTTAGATTAACTTTTAAACTAGATCTAATAACTATAATAGCAATCCGTTTTATTGTTTTATTATTTTATTATTGAGAATAAATTTTTTATTTTATATCTTATAATTATTTCCGAAAGGAACTCCTTCAACTTCGCAATTAAATATATTTTATGACATTTTGAGATACAAAGAAATATTAATTTTTTTATTCCAATTGTTTGAGCCTTCAAAGCCCAAGTGGCTGGAAGTGTCATGCCCAAGTAGCTGAGTGTTCCATCCAAAATTCAATCCAAAACCAATGTGCCTCAACCTAATCAAATCTATCCGAGATGCTCTTTCTGTGTTTTTGTTCAGGTCCCATGAGCCACCCATACAAAATTTTCATACGCAATATACACATGTGATTTTTATATATATATATTTTATGCACAACATGTACTTTTTATATGCCAATGGCAAACAATCACCAACATTTTTATGCACATACAACAACCATGGCATCACATACTAACCACGAGCCATTATATCTTATCAAACTAATTTTTTCACTAATAATATGATCTCTTCTCCATCGAGAAATTTTAAGGCTAAGTGTCGTCAAATTAAAATAAATTAAAAAATTTAATTTTAATCAATTAAATATTAAAAATAAAAAAAATAATTTTAAAAAAGTAACAAAATAAATTAAACCAACACAAATTAACCCTTTAAATTTACAATTTAAATCATGTAACCAGGATAACTTCATAAAAAAATTATATTTTTTTAAAAAAACTTTAGTGAAAAAATATTTATCCTACTATAATGTGAAAAAATTGTTGTTGTATGGTTTATTTTTAAAATAAATTCTTTGATTCTGATTTTATTTAAATGAAGAAAAAAATTAAAGGAAACCCCTTTAAAAAGAAAATTCCTTCTAACAGACCGGTTAGAGCAAGGACAGGTCTATGCGGCCGGTTATTTTTTTTTTACTTGGCTAGGTGAACAATGTATTGTGCTCCCTATATATATATATATAAACAACATAGATAACATATCATTTATTTCTCCAGTTTCCATGACCTAAGGGCACTGAAAAATCAAGCTTGAGTTTCTTAGTCTAAAAATTCATTTTTATTCCTTTTGTTTTAGTTTTACCCCAAAACACCTACAAAATAATCTAGAGATCCATATAAACTCTTAATGCTTTAAAACAACTGAAATATTGTCCAAAAATAAAAAATTAACTCAAATTAAAAAACCTCTCAAGATCAAATGTACTTTTTAAATCAACTTCAAGTTAAAAAAACACACCTAAACTAAATTTTTATTATCTAATGAAACAAGTAAATATCATGATCAACATTTTTTGTTATCGAAATCAGTGTGAACAAACTTTTTTTATTGTCAAGATTCGATCATTAATTATCTCTTCTCTCTTTAACTAGTGACCAGAAAATTAAAAAAATAAAATTTTATGCTAAAATTAATTTTCAGAAATTTGGAGGGATTAAAAATATACTGTTAAAAAAGTAAATTGATGAAAATAAATTTTGAAACCACCACCTATTTTATCTATTTTTTTTTTTACTCTAGCCCTTATTCTTTTAATCATACTATTTCTTAACAATTTAATTTAAATTTTTCTTGAATATTTGTTTTTTGAAATTATGACAAAAATAACACTTATTGCAGAGTGAATCCACATGTCACTACTAGTATGCGTCCACGGCACATCTGCTACAACGTAAATGCCATGTCGTTTAGTGTTTGTTAATAATTAATGTGTCACATCCATCATTTGACGGTACGAACGACCCTGTTTCTGGCTGATTTTGCGGGTTCACACTTCTCGCTCTCATCCCTGATTGTTAAAGAAGAAGATTATCATCGTCATTTATATTCCTGAATTCATTAGGTTTATAATATGTTCTCTGATTACCAAGCTTCGTTTAGTACCTTATCTTTAAATCTAAGGCCCTCGTATCTTCATTTGGAGTTCTATTATTATTATTAACAAAAGTTCAAATTGGTTTGATAAATACTGTACGTGTAGCAAACAGATTTGCACTGTTCATTGGAACAGTATGGTAATATATTTGATCCTCACCAAAAAACTTATAAATAGTTATTGGAAGATTAAGGTTTCTTCATGTGGTGCATTATTTATTTTTAAATTAATCATGATCAATTATGTATTTTTTTTCTTTTTAAAAACATAAAAAAAGATTAAAATACCCTTAAAAAAAAAGTTTTCAATGTTGACATCAAAGGATAATTTAATATTTTTAAAATAATTTTTATATTATTATCGTATAAGATATAAGATAAAAAAAAATTTCATATGATCAATATATATATATATATATATATAGAGAGAGAGAGAGAGAGAGAAATGATCAAGAAGTCAAAAAATTAAAACTAACCTTACTCGGCTTTTTCTTATTTTCCCAAAGAGTTTTTTTAATATTGACATGCCATATTAGAGACAATTTAATCTTTGATTAAATATCAAAAACAAAAAAAATAGATATATATACAGCATCTGGAGGTGTCAACACATCATGTACATTATGTGCGACACCTCATGATATTTAAAAATATTATTTTATTATGTTATTGAAAACGTTTTCATATTCTTTTTATGTTAGTGCAACACATATCGTTGATGATGGATGGTTTGATTTGTCATTAGTAAAACTTTTTTTTTTTATTGTTTTTTCTCTCCTCATCTGAAAATTACAGTTTGATCTTGTTATTTCAATTTCAATTTCAATTCTTATTCTTTTTATTTCTAATTTTTGGTTTTGGCTCTTTATAAGTTTTTTTTTTTCAATTTCATCATTTAATCACAATTCATCCTTTAATAATAATTTCTCAAGTATTATATTTTTCAATTTGGTCCTTATTTTTTAGATTTTTAATTTTTTTCTTGGTATTTTTGTAAAATTTTTACTAGTTTTCAATTTCATCGTTCAATTGAAAATGATAATATTATGTTGTTTTAATTTGACCATCATTATTTTGATTTTTAATTTTTTTGCTCTTTTTTTAAAATTATTATTCTTTTTAACTTTACCATTCAATCAAAACATTATTTTTTTATGTCAATTTTGATCCTCATTCCTTTAAAAAAAAATTTATTTTTTTCTAAAATGATAGTTATTTTTTTTTTTTTATTTTTTTCTAAAATGATAGTTATTTTTAATTTTACCCTTCAATCAAATATAAAAGTTATTTTGTACTTCAATTTTGATTCTTATTTTTTAATTGATATTTTTTTTAATTTTATCATTTAATATTTAATAGATTAAGAATTAAACTTTATGAATTTTCTAAATTGAGAGCTTTAGGTCTAATGAGCCGAATTACAGATTTAAAAATTTAAAACAGGTTTTTATTTTTTTTTAAAAATGAACTTTATAATTCTTTTTATATTTTTATTAAATTATTTCAATCTCATGATCTAGGCTGCAAATTTGACAAAATACCTCAAATTAACTCGACTTTAATTACCGTAATTATATATTTGTCATGCTAACTTGAATTGACTAAAACTATTTTTTATATTCTTTTTTTATTTTAACACCTAAACATTATTTTTTAAGCGCATTAGCACTAAAGCTATTATTAACTATTCATCTTTATCAAATCAATACTTCATTTGTAATTTCAATCAATTTTATTTTATTTTATACACTAATTAATTAATATTTAATAATATAGCTAATGACTTTAAGTTTTTTTTTATTAAAATTAATGAACCTCAATTATTATTGTTTTAAATATATTAGGTCTCAACTTGTATGGATCTTAATTAAATCATTTAATAATTCTATTTACTAAGAAAAACCTTATGATATTTTGATAATTGTATCTTCTTTACTTGTGTTTTTTTTAATGATAATTATGTGTTTTTTTTTTTGTAAATTAAAAGATTTATTTGTTAATCAATTCATTTAGTTAACAAAATACTGTAAATTAAAAGATTTATTTTTTAATCAATTCATTTAGTTAACAAAATACTTGCTTTTTTTTTTAATTTACTAAGTTTTCTTAGTGATAATTTTAATTCAAATAATTTAAGAGTACAGTAGACACATCATAACACAACAAAATGGCTTCAGCATAAGCTTTTTCCTTAAAAAATAGGAGAATCATTATACATGAATGATAATCAATTCATTTAGTCATCGATATGTTGCCCAATCATTTTTTTCCTTTTGACAACTAAAATCAGACATTTCCTTCTCTCTTTTTGACAACCAATCAGATAATTTCTTAAGTATTAAATTTCAGTGTCCAAGCTTTGCCTAGGTGCACTTATTTTTTATGTCTATAAATTGAGAAAGAGAACAAATAGTACACTCAAAGTCGGAACCAACTTTGAGGCTGGCTGGCTGGCTGGATATTGGGCTTCAACCCAAGAGGTTATAATCAATAATTAAGAAATAAAAAATGAAATCGCATTTACTTGTTCAAAAGGAAAAAAAAAGAATGTATCTTGACCTCAAAATTGATGCCCATATCACTCTGTGGCAGCTTTCAGTAGGTCCTCATATGTGGTTAATTTTTCTCTAGGCTTGCTTCTCAAGTTCCCAAGCCTTCTCTCTTCAGAGTCGATCTTTTCCCAGGCGCTGAATGGAACAACTCTAACACCTCTATTTTCAAGCAACTGGAGGAGTCCCTGTCGGCCAGGCTTTGGCAAGGTAGATGCGGATGCTATCTCTCCTTGATGAACATCTTCTGATATACTTGCCACCTATCGTGCAGCAGCTTAGTGATTCAAGCAAGGCTTCTAAATAATGAAAACGAACTGGGATGCAAGAGCAACTTACTGTTTCTTCAGCACAGTAAAGATTTGTAGCAATAATCCCAGTTGGACCCCTCTTCAACCACCCACACACATACAGACCTTTCTCGAGCAGCGTAGGATCTCCTGAAGTATCAGTAAGAACACGACCTTTAATATTTGGAACCACACCTGTAAAGGAAGCCATGAGAGGAGGATGGCAAATCAGTTTTACACAATCACACATATTTAGAAACTTCAGTAGGGAAAGTTAAGCAAGCGACTTACTCCTAGAGATGGTTTTGCCAGATGCTTGTTTTGAATCAGTACACACAGAGCTATACATGTGTAAAAAAATTCAAAATTTTAAAAAATTCATTATAGTTCTCGTTGCTTAAATTTTAAAATTTTTCTTATAGGATTTTGCAGACATGTTGAACTAAATAATTGATCAAGCAACTTTGGAAGAAAACCTCAAGCTGTTTCCAATAACATTTCACCTAGCCAGCTTTATATAGCTTTTCATGGATAAAATAACACATCTAACAATAATGAGCAGAAAGGGTACACCATCCTTTTTTTTCTTTGCACATTACCTTTTTCATGATCAAATGGTAAACCATCGACTGGCACTGATTTGTAACCAATGCTCTTTAGCACCAACCTGCAAACAGAAATGGACATTGCAAAAATGTAAGCAATAGATCATACCAATGAGCTGGTTCAACATAATCAAAATAACTTTTCTCCTCTATCATACAACGGTATATGAATCATGTCACCTAAGACAAATTAATTTACAACTATTCACATTTCTGGTCAAGCAATGACCAAATCCATCATTATAGCGCCATGTGAAGTTAAATGTAATTATATTTATATCAGAAAATATGCTCATAACATGGAAAAATATATAACTAGCCAAGATTAACGAATAAAAGGAAAAAATTACCCGCAGTCAAGGTCCTCATATAATCCAGTACCCACAGCAATCTGCTTTCCAGGGCCAACAGCTGCAACATAGAGTAGGCAAGTTTAACACTGGCGTAATGAAACTGAATTGGAAGAGAACATGGAATTTAACACTGGAGTAATGAAACTAAACTGGATTAGAACATGGAACAGTGCAATCTTTGTTTGACAGCTCAGAAGTTTCTTTCTCATGGAACTTCAAACAATCTCATTCATAATTATAATTGAAGTGAAAAATAAAATGCTAATTTTCTCGACTGTAAGACATGGTCTAATTGCCTGACAACATCATTCTGAGTTATTATGATGATAAGCACACAACAAACTTTTGTTCAAATGTTGTGCAAGACACATTAGGTGGGAGAATGCTGTACTGCAACATAACAATATCCATCAACTACAAGTAAAGCGTTTTCTAAACATGTAACCACAGAGGCACACAAGAAGACTCATATACAACCACCATTTATAGAGAGAAAAGCACCTTTAAGCATTGTCTTCTCAAAATGCACACCAGCAACACGACGACTGCCTTCACCTGAATCTAGAAACCTATCAGGTTTCCGGAAGAAAACAAAGTGAAGTTCACGCTGACTTGAACTCGGATGAGAAGGTGCTGAAGCAGCTGCTTTTGAAAGCAACTCATAAACCCTCCTATGGATTCGATTATTTTTAAGCACTTCCTTTGCCAAAAGAAAGCATAAAGACACAGAGCCATTAATAAAAGAGATTAGGCACTCAGAGTATAAAGATGAAACCCGAAAGACAGAAACATTTAATCAAGTTGGTGCCTGAAAGTATTATTTCACCACTAAATAAGACGTAGGCTAGCAAGATAAAATCTTGGTTGAATTTTCAAAAATATTTCACCTTTTCTTTCTTCATTGGATTCTCCAAATTATCCAAGTCAGAAGCACTTAGAATTGTTCAAATACATCACCCCTCCACCCCCCCACCCCCCCAAACACAAAAGAAAAGAAAAGAAAAGAAAAAAAAAACACAATTATAGATTAGGCTTCGATTGAGTTCCAAGAACGGGCCAGAAACAGCAAGGAGAAAAATTCTTAAACTCAATCTTAAATTTAGGCAGGTATCTACTGGAAGCAGTCACAAAAAGAGATTCTCAGGAACAAGAAATGTCAGAAAACCATACCTTATCAAACTTTTAGACTCAAGGAAATGAAATTGAAAGATGAACATTAATTCTACCCCTGAACTGACCTAACTTCCTACTTCTACAACTACACCACACAGTGGAATCTCCTTAAGTTGTGTGGGATAACTATCTACCTATCCTCGGTTCTGCCAGAATATGCACATTTATGCTGTCAACAACATACAAATATCCAGTACTTACTAGGAAAACTTAGCATGCATAATTATAAAAACAACTAAATTTTTTCTTCCAGCCATTCTAACAGTGCTACCATATTTTGTCATTCTCACAGCCATTCCAATTTAGTTGACCACATCCTTCAACTTAATCATGTCCTAATTGATCCACGTCCAGTAGCAATACAGTATGTAAGTTTGGTTATCATTGCTACAATTTGGATGGAAGGTGAATAATGTTCTGAAGTGTATTTTCTAATATATTAACCACGGGCATGTAGAGATTGCTCAATTAAACTAGAATGAGTGCAATTTGGATCATTTCAGTTTGAATTTGACTATTTTAGAACAGAAATGTGTTAAAAGGCATCACAAGAACAAAAAATAATAATAGTAACAATGATAGTGGCAGTCATTATGTTATATTCTGCTAGAAAGAATAACAAATAAAAAACATGTCTATTAAACATGCACACAGATGAATAACATTGATACCTACCTCATCTTCTGGACTTACACATAAATCAACTTCATTAATGTGAATACACAAATCTTTAATACCTACAGCAATAACATAATATCAGCAATGGTGTTCTAAAAGTAAGAAAGTAAAACCAAAAAAGACCTCTGACTAAGCATATTAACAAAGTCAGATTGCATATAGTTGGCTATAAATTTTATTTAACATCAACAACAACCATTCAAATGAAATGTGCAAGTCAATGCCTGGGATTTATGTGCCAAACAATCAAAGAGAGCACAAACATATCACATGCTCAGAAAAGCACACGTTCAAAATAAATAATTGGTATAAATAATAATTTCTTAGTGCTGCAAATATACTTATCCATATAATACTTCATAATGAAAAATCACATTTGAAACAAAAAAGGATCAGTTATCTTAGCTCAGAATCACATTTTGACAAGACATGGGTCAAAGAGCAATCCTTTAGTCCCATCATCATGTTTTCAGCAAGCCTTAAGAATTCAAATCAACATGTAACGGATACAAGTATAAATGACAGCAAGCTAAAAATTACCAAGAACTTCTCTTAGCTCTTTCGCAGTACAAGCTGCTTGGGCAGGTCCACGTCTTCCAACTAGATATACTTTTCTGCAATTATATTTAGAGCATTACCACCGACAACCTAAAAGGCTAGCAACAGATCTGATCCCTGTCAATTAGTTTGATAAAAAAAAACCTTATAGAGCTCTGCTCTAGAGCTTCCAAAGCATGACTGGCAATATCAGTTGTTGCTAACACTGATGTTGATTGTAGGAGGATACGGGCAACATCAAGCGCTACATTGCCCTGAGAAAATCATTGGAGAATTGTCATGGGAAAGTTTCATATGTATTTTGGTATTGCAGACTTCCTGGGAAGGAGAGGATGAGAGGTGTTTTAACCTAAAGGGAGCTGCTATTTATAATTTAGGGATTATTTACACACACTGTTGAATATAATGAAAGTCTAGCTACTTAGAAATGAGAAAACACCTAACAAGCATGACATGAAAAGGATAAGAGCTTAAATCATCCTTAGCATTCTGAAATCTTAAACATGTTGAATGGATATTTCAAATTTGTCAAGGCTACTGTACAACTTATGATGCTAACAGAAACTTAGCACTACTCCTCATGGAACGTGTTACCCACAGTAGCATAATTTTCCATGTCCTTCAACCAATGAAATTCCAGCATCAGAATCTAAGCTAACTAACACACCATGCATGTGTAACCCTAACCTGGTTTCAAATTACAAGAGAAAAAGAAAACATAAAGTACTAAACTTACTACAAACAGAATTTTATATCACTAGGAAATTGTGCCTATTGCATCTTCCAGCAGAAAATACAAGGCACGTTTAAACTCATTAAAGGCATCTACCACTGTAGTTTTTAAGTAATTATCTTAATCTATCTTGCTTACAAAATCATGTTTCCACGCATCTCTTTCAACTAGCATCATCATGTCCTAACTTATTTCCATTAAACAAATCCATCATTTAAGATTAATTGCACAATGTAGAACAGACCAGATCACCCTCTAAGAAGTCATACTGACCTCATCTTAACCAATTCCTTTAAAGTTAATAGCATTTCCCCGTTTCCAAGATTATGACTAATAGCAAATCAGCATTGTATATCCAATTCAGAGTTTTGTGGTTTGGTCACCAGTAAATTATCTCTAAAATCCATAATGCAACTTTGGTGAAAACAATAGCAATATTCTGACTACCTGGCCTAGAATAACAGCAGTATCGGTGCTCTTCAAATCAGGACTCAAGTTTTTGCCATCTGGGTGCCCATTATACCACCAAACAAATTCTCTAGCAGAGTGTATCCCTGACAAATACTACAACAAAGAAAAGAATACAGAAGAGGGAAGATATAAACAAATGGAATTGCAACTCTATGCAGCCATAATAGTTAAAAAAGAAAAGGCATCAAAAGTAACTTTTTATATATTAGTGTCTACTTTTATTGGACATACTTCTCCTGGAATACCTAGGGCTCTATCGCTCTCAGCACCGTAAGCAAGCACTACCTGCTCATAGCATTTACAAAGTTAGCAAAACTAATCAAGCATACGAGATAAAATGCAAACTAAAAACAAGTACTGTTAACTCACCACATGATACAGCTCACGAAGTTCTGAAAGAGAGACAGAGGACCCAAGAGTGATATTTCCAAAAAAGGAACACCATTCATGGTGCGCAACCTTTGAGAACTGGTTCATCACAATCTGTAGCAAGTTTTCTGGTATACTAAGATCAATTAAGACAATTATTTTGCACCAAAACTACAACTAGCAACAGAAATTTAATATCAAAATTTAACCATTTCAAATAAAAAAAGAAAAGAAAAGGAATTTGCTAGAAACAGGTAATGCTGACCATCGCCATTTGACTAAAATATTTTAAAAAAGCAAAATCACGAACTCTAAAACATTATCAAAATACTAAAAGTAAATGCATTTCTTCTCCTCAGAAATTCTTGGAATAGAACTGAAAAATGGAAAAGTTGTATAAAGAATGAAACATTAAAAAAAATGACCTTAGTTTCGGGGTGGTCAGGTGCTACGCCGGAGCGGACTAAACCGAAAGGCGTGGGCAAACGATCTATGATATCAACTTCAGCTCCTTGATGCGCCTTCAACATCTAATTACATTTAACAATGATTGTAATTTAGGCACAAAAATTAAGGAACGGTGCATTTAATTTGTAATTACCTTTTCAGCAGTGTAGAAGCCAGCAGGGCCAGCTCCAACAACACAGACTCGTAGAGGATTGGATGAAAGTGTTGAGAAGCTTAAGCTGCTTCTTCTTCTTGATAATGATATTGACAGCCGTCTGATTGCTTGATCAAATATTGCCATTTCTGGGAATTTCTAAGAAGAAAATTATCAGATTATTTTAGCATGTAAGAACCCTAATTAATTCCAAATCCATTAACTTTAATCTAAACAAATTAAATAAATAAAGAAAAAAATTTCTTTCTAACCTGGTTTGAGGTGAGGTCGTGGTCGGAAGCTGAACTGTAAGAGAGCAGCGAACCTTTTTCTTTCCTTATGGTTTTGTTTTTTAATCACTGAAATGAAGTGTCGATTAGTAGGTTAGTGGTAGAATTTAATTTAAAAAAATAATTTTTGATTGAAAATATATTAAAATTATATATGTTTTTTATTTATAAAAAATCAATATTAAAAATTCAAATAATAACAAAACATTTATTAAACCACTGCACTAAACAGTCCTAAATGAGCATCATAGGCTGCAGCTGCAAGGTGACATTTTATGGATTCTACCTAAGCTAAATGGTACCTTTAAAAATTAATAAATAAACAGGAGGAGGGTAAAATATGTTCATTAATAAAAAATATTTTTTTAATTTTCCTTGTATAATAAATAATATAAACATATTCATTTGTTGAGAAAGAAAAATGAATTATTTGTAAATAAACATCAAAATTGCAATGATTTTTCATAAAAAAATCAAAACCTTTATTACACGCATCTTAATATTTTGTATTTATAATAATCTAACTATTAAAATATTAATTTTATTTAATTAAAATTAAATATTATCATGAAAAAATTATATTGTTAACCAAAAAAATTATTTTAGATTTTTGATAAAATAACAGTTATGACATTGATTAAATATATAAAAAAAAATATTTTTTTCATATTTAAAAATAATTTGAATTTTTATGTTGCAAAAAAAAAAATTTGTATATAAAAGAAAAATTATAGTATTCATGTCTTTTATTTATTTAAAAAGCAATGAAAAACATGTAAAGGAAAATTGTAAATAATTCTAAGATGTGTTTTTTCATACTCAATGCAAATTTTAAATACTAAAAAAAATAGTTTTTCAGTTTTCTAGATGGACAAATATTATATTTAAACGTAAAGTTTGAGTTCTTATTTCTTTTTACTCTAATTTTTTTAAATAATTATTAAAGTACCACTTTGTTTCTAAATATCCCTTTAACATCTAGTATTTCAAACTAAATATTGTATGGAAATGTGTGATCTTGATCTTTTGTCTATAAATTAGTTTAAAACTTATATCCAATTTGAAAACATCAATTTGTTGTTATTGGCAAGAAAAGTTGTCATTACATTTTATAAAACCTAGTTTAATTTATAAACTGGATTATTATTTAAGTTACGGATTGAACCGGTTAATAAAAAATAATATATAAAATAGGAATATTTTAAAAGAAAAAAATATATATTGAAAAGGTCACTAACTAAAAACCATTTCCCATAAAATATTGAATGTGATGCTGTGGACCTGTGGTGCATTTGATACAGGAGTGAAGAGAATCAAGGGAGCCACATGGGAGAGCATAATGTCCGATAGGAAGAAGATGAACTTGCCGTATTCTCTGAAGCAGCTTCGCCGTCTATGTTGTCCGATTCTAGTTGTAGCCTGATATGTTCTACCGGCGGTTCACCATTTCGTTTGGTGACCAATACACTGTTATCAACAGGGTCATTTTTCATCTAAAGGACTGTTCAATAAATCTTCCAGAACTTCCTCAGGTTCATTGGTTTCATTGATAGACAGTGGTAGAACATCTCCGTTGCCCACAACTCCTGCTACATCAACTGGGTGGGAGATTATAGTTTTGTCTTCATCTATTTTAATCACTATCTCTTCAGCCAGCTGAGTCTCTTTCTCAGAAGAGAAGTCATCAATGGATTCAGAAGCAAATGTCCTCTTTGCCTTCAATCCTACTATTTCCATCTGCAATGGCTTTATTTCTTGTATTCTCCCTAGGATTGGGAGGGATTGAACAGCGTCGGCATCACTAGCTACAATGTTCATTCCAGAACGATATCCGTCATTGTGCATTTTCAATGAGGTGATTTCTGATTAGTAATCATTGATTTCCTTTCTTTGGTGCTCCCATGATTGCTTTAACTCCTGTATCTAAAAAGAAAAAAGAGAAAATGTAAACACACACACAACAATAATGTTTTCCTTGCATGAAAGTCGCTTGGCGCTCCCTGTCCTTGAGATCCTTTTGCTGGGCTTCTAAGGATATAGTTAATCCACTTATTTGATTATCAGACAAATTTTTAGCTTTCAGAAACCTCTCCATTTCATTATCCAGCCTTATCTTTTGCTTTTGATGACGATTATTCTCTCGAAGCATCGCAATTTTCTCCTTCAACTAATGCAGAAATGTCATTGATGAGTTCAGCACATCAAAATCCAACTTCACAACAAGCACAGAGCATGTTTGTTTCCATGATTTGTCCCACATGTCAGATATAAGATCTTCACATGGAAAAAGTAAACTTTCTTAGAAAAAAATAACATAAATTGTGCTTAAAGTTTTAATACATGCAACAAAAATAAAGATACAAGCCTACAAAATATCAGAATGCTAGTGGAATTAGATTTAATACATGCAACAAAAACAAAGATACAAGCCTAACAAAATATCAGAATGCTAGTGGAATTAGACTCTAGAGAATTATATGCATGCTAAGTCTAGCGATCTAGAAATGACTTTCTGGAATGGTTTTTTCCACTATTTAAAACTTAGCTAGTGCACTGGTGGTGATTAAGGATCAGAAAACCCAAAGCAGTAGAGCAGGCACATTAAGGTCAGTAATCTTGTGAACCATAGGGCTCTCCAGAAGTAATAAATTTTTTTCGTACTTTATTTAGGCGGTCTTCCACTAGCATTTCACATCATAAGGAAATACTGAACAGAAAGATACAACAGATTAGCTACGATAAAGTAAAGCAGGGGGACAATGAAGTTATCATTTACTCCTTCAATCAAGCCTAGTGAAGCAGCATTGAGGTAGCCATTAGCTTCGTATGTAAACAAGAAGCCCATCTAACATGTACGAGAAGAAATACCTCTGCAACCTCTCCAGTGGATGGGAGATATTTATGATACTATCTTTGAGAATTTCCCAACACCAGACTATAAGATAAGAGATCCATGCAAAGAGCAAGCAAACAGTGATGAAGCAGACTGACCAAGCAGGCTGATACAAACAGTAGTCAGCACGCCAGATAATGGTTTTAAAGTGATTCCTTGTTGAGTCGTATGATTTATACTTGCCATGGATAGTCGATCATGTGCAATAGAAAGCTCCTTTTGTCTCGGTCGGGCATCTCAGCAGCCATCAGCTTTTGACTATCCATCACCGACCAACTCTGTCCACTGCCAGCCACTACGAGCTGACACTAATGATCCCATCTTTTGATCTTGACACTACCATTCTGCCATTCTCGCAACCATGGACAAATCAGATGTCTCTTACCTTATTCACGTTGTGTTAGATGGGACAACTATAGTTTATGGTCACAATCCATGTGTACTTTTCTCAAGGGTAGGAGAATTTGACATTATGTCACCGGTGGTGTCACTAAATCCACATCGATCAAAGATGAAGCTAAAGTTGATGTCAAATTTATTGAGCACCTAGATGATTGGGCTAGAAAAAAATCATCAAATTTTCATCGATCAAGAAAAAATCATCAAATTTTAATCGATCAATCTTCATTTTGATAGATTTGATACTACCAAAACTTCGTGGGATCACCTTTCTCATTGTTACACCATCACTGATCTCTTTTATTGTTATCAACTATTTAAAATTTGAACCAACTACATCAACAACTTGAATAATATGTCATTGATTTTCAATCTCAAATGCAATTTTTCTAAGATCAATTGACTTTCACAGAACTAACTTGGAAGAATGTTGATGATGCTATGGTATTTATTATATATAGAGATCGCCATTATCGCACACATCAGTAAGGCACGAAGAACACAGGAGAGAGGAGAAAAAAACATGTGAACTGGTGTAAGAGAAAGCGAAAGGAGACAATAAAAAAAAAGGAATGGGACGTCCAAGACACACCAAGCTTTGATCAGCACAAGCGTCGCACCAACATGAACCATGAAGATATTGACAAGACGAACCCAATGATTCTAAAAAACCACCATCGAGGACCAAACGCTCCCTCGTGCATCGCCACAAGTGGGGGGGCTAGCCTCACATATTGGTGCTTCCCACCTTTTTCAGTTCAATTCTTACTTTCTTCTGCAATTCTCCATCTCAACCCCTGAATCACTTAACCAGATTAATCCTCTCTAATCCTACTCTCCCACTTAAGGGAGTGCTCTCCAGTCCAAATGACTACTCTCCAACCCAATAAAAGGCATCTAGCCTAAGAAAATGGCATGGCACCACTCTGCTATACTTGCTTAACTCTAGTACGACCCTTACCTTTCTCATCAATGTCTTTTTCCTTGCCAATAAATCACCACTCTGCTATACTTGCTTATAAACTTCTAGTACGGCCCTTACCTTTCTCATCAATGTCTTTTTCCTTGCCATTATATCTCCTAGAAGGGCAATTACTTCTCTTACTAATCACTCACGAGCCCTTGACACCGATCACCCTCAAGCGTGAACCAAATGTACAATGACCATCAACTCATTTTTATTCACTTACCATGAATTCTCTCTCCATCATTTCTCTGCTCTCTATGAGTAAGCTCACATGACGAATATATATAAATATATCGAATCACTAGATAAATGAATTTGAGCAACAATTCAAAATAGAAACGAGTCTACTCAACAGGTCTCCACTCATAAAATAGGTCACATGGTCACCCACCACCCTACTCATCTCTTCCATTACTTCCATCCTCAACATGCTCATTTTCCTTCTATATTTATTGACTTAAGTATATGATATTCTATTTTAATTAAAATAAAACTTATATTTTCCTATGAGCATAAAAGTCATCTCGTCAACCTATGAGACCAGCGATGAAATCCAGCTACTTTATCAACTCAAGATCGTGGTCATAGAAAGCCCATTCACCACTGTATAATGAAAACGGATGCATTGGACGAATTAAAAGGATTCCCAGTGTCATTTCATGGTACCTTCAAATTTGGAATATGTAAGAGATACATTCTTCTTACAAGAAAGAGTATTCTCCGGTTCAAATTTCAATTTCTGCTTCTAGCATAACATAAACAGGATAAAATAATATTTCGTATTCGCCCCATTGTTCTGTTCCGATGGGTGGATAAAATAATATTTCATATTCGCCCCATTGTTCTGTTCCGATGGGTGTCTCTCTATTTTTTATTTTAATTTTATCAAATTATTTTTTTATTTGGCAGTATAGATTCATCTTTGGACTAGGAATAAATTTTCTAAGGTCACAAGATTTAAACTAAAAAAATCAACAAAAAAAGGGAAAAAAAGAGAGATTATATTTTAATACTTTATATGTTTACATCAAATCAGAAAATTAAACTTTATACAAATAAAGCGACGAATTTAATCCAATTGCTCAAATGTTTTCTTTTTCTTTTTTCTTTTCGTTTTATTTTGTTGGCCTGTGACCGCAAAAGCTCTAATTTATCCGGACCTCCTTGGAAATTCACCAATTCTGGGGGTCCACTATATTTTCCAAAACATTATATTATACAACTAAAAGGGAATAATCGTCAGGTGGCAGCGATTCCTCCAATACCAGCCAACCATCCGGACTCACTCCCTCTCTCTCCTTTGCCGTTTTATCTGTTACTTCTTATTCTTCCATTTTCTTGGGCACCAAAAACATTTCCTCCTCACCTCCCACCCTCCCTCTCTCACTGTCAAGCAAGCGCTCTGCACTTCAATCTTCAGCTAACAAAACATGGTATACACATCTGTCTAGCTAGACAGATATATATAGCACACTTTGAGGTAAGTCTTCTCGATGATGATTGATTTGTTGTCTATCAAGACTTCTTGCATTTTCTTCTTATGTTGTAACTATAATGTGTAGCATGATTGTGTTTTTTTTTTTGTTATAAGGAAGCAGGCCCAGATTCTGTTTTGTTGAACATCTGTAGCAATTTGAGTACATGTTACTAGACTTTGCCTGAGAAAATGTTTATTCTTCTTCGTTGATAGAGTAGTGACAACATGGATAGGAGAGTGTTTGATGATAGAAGAAGAATTGGGACAGTGAAGGCAGCTGTTAATATGTATGGAGAAAGAATTCTTGAAAGTAGTAGTTCTTCACTGAAGATACCAGCCCAGATGGATTTGCCTGAGGTATGATAAAACTGACAATAATTAAGAATAGCTAATTAACCCCATTTATTTGTTAATTTTAAGCACTACATGTAAGTTAGTTTGAGGTGTTATTAGTAAATATTGAGTTGATGAATTCATTTTGTAGTCTTCCTCAAGAGCTAAAGAGCTGCACATGGCAAAGAGAGACTTGGTAAGATATAAAGAGAATAGAAGGGCTGCGGAGTCGGCTAAAGTGAAAGCAGAATCAGAGCTCTCGGATGCGAAAAGAACGGTGAAAGAGCTTGTTTTACAGATTGAGAAATCAAATTTCAAGGTAAAAGCTCAGGTGAGAGACATGGAAAGGTTAAACAAGCTGAGTAAGCTCCAAGATATGGCTTTAATTGTTGGGAGTGATGAGAGCCATCAGTATGCAGTAGTGATAAGGGAGTTGGAAGGTGTGAAGCAAGAACTGAGTAAACTTAAGCTTGAGATGGCTTCTGTTTTGGAAGCGAAAACTCGGGCAGAGAAGGAAATAGCAACCTCAATTTCTAAATTATCGTCTAATATGAGCCACGCGGAAGCACTCAGGAAGAAGATTGATGAGGCAAATGAGGAACAAGTGCTAGTTGAGTTGGCACAGATTGAGGCCTTTAAAGAATTTGGAGGAATTCAAGCTCAAAGAGAGAAAGAAGCGAGAGAATTCTCGTCCGCAATGCAGGAAAGTAAGAAAAAAACGAAGAATGTCAAAGAGGAAATCAGTAGCTCTACAGATCTTGAGTCGAAATTGGCTGTTACATTATATGAAGTGAATTTGATACAGCATGAACTAAAGCTTGCTAAAGGTAAGGACGCAAAGGTACAAAGAAATGACAGCATGAAGCATCTGGGAGGCAGTTTTCGGGAAGGCAAGCAATTGGAGGATTCCTCTTTACTGAAATCCATAACTGAAGAATTGCAGGCAACTAAGAAAGAATTGGCTTCAACTAGGGAAGAGGGTTTTCAGTTCATGACCTCAATGGATATCTTAAGGAATGAGCTGAAGTATGTCACAGAAGAGACAGTTCAGTTAAAGAAAGCGAAAGAGAAAGCTGATATAA
This sequence comes from Populus euphratica, assembly GCF_000495115.2. NCBI lineage: Eukaryota > Viridiplantae > Streptophyta > Magnoliopsida > Malpighiales > Salicaceae > Populus > Populus euphratica. Next base: position 2,109,950 of record NW_011499856.1, read on the forward strand.
CTGCTCAAAATCTTAATTCAAAGCTCCTGAGAGCAAAGTCTAAATTGGAAACCGCAACTGCAGTTGAGGGGAAGGCAAGATCAACTTTATCCAGTCTGTCTGTGACACTTGAACAGTTGAAGACCGAAGCGGAGGTAGCAAGGAAAGAGAAGAAGCTTATCCGCGAAGAAACTGCAGAAATCAAGGCAGAAATCCGCAATACTGATTCTCAAATAGACCTCACTAAAGAAAAATTGCAGCACGCAATTCAGGAGCTTGATGCAGTCAAAAAGTCAGAGTCTTCAGCTCTTCAGAATCTGAAAAATGTTATTGAGAACACCATGAGATCTAGAGCTTCTGCTTCTCAACATAGTTCGTCGATTACTATCTCAAAGTTTGAGTACGAGTATTTAACTGGACATGCAGCCATGGCTGAAGAAATTGCAGACAAAAAGGTAGCTGCAGCTCAGGCATGGATTGAAGCATTGAAAGCCAGTGAAAAGGAGATATTGATGAAAATTGAACTAGCTCATGGAGACATCAGAGAAATAAGGGTGGAGGAAGAGAAAGAGATATATAGAACTGAGAGTTCCCTATCTGCTAAAAGAATGGTAGAGGGAGAGCTTCGAAAATGGAGACATGTGAGCAAGAAAAATACAGAAACCGAGAACCAGCAACAGCCATTCCCAAGGAAATCCATGAAAGCTAATGGCAATCTGACTCCATCAAGACGTTCAAAGCTTCGAAATTCTGGTTCTCCATCAGCTCTAATGACTCCTCGGATAACTCCTAGATCAACTTCTATTGCTATCAGGAAGAAAAGAACAATTGTGCCAAATTTAGCCAAGTTATTCAACGGAAAAAAGGTTGACAAGGATCCATAAAATGTTTCAAATTTGTTACGGCTATGTGCTGTTATCTTTTTTCTCCTTGACATTTTGATTCAGTTCAAGAAAAAAAAATAAAAAATAGCTGCATACAGCGAGCATTTGGATCAAAAGTTCCTAAGAAGTGCTAGTCTTCCAAGTTTCATTTGCCTTCACCCTCATGCATTGGGAACTAGCAACTGTGGGTTGTGTGTGAACCAATCATGCAGAATAGCTGCAGATTGTGTGAACGGAATTCACCAGTTAACCGAATGTCTTAAACAAGGCAGACATGATATGAAAGTTCTTGTGCAAAAATATAAATCATAGTTCAGTGAAGAAATCTAAATCATAGATTTCTGATGTGGTCTGTTTTGATTTTGGATATACCATTTTCTTGATTTCTATTAGCATGCTTGGGTTGTTTTCAACACGTTTCTAGATCTGGTATGCACCAACCCACTTTTAAAATTGCTCTTATACAGTAGTTCAGCAGATGATTTACAGCCGAAGTTCTCCGATCATAAATGATCAACTGCAATTTCCTCTTGGCACAAGCTAAAAATCACTTCACCCCTACATTGTTTGCTCCCATGTAAACTGTTTTTAGATACTCAATTTCTGTTGACCAAAAGGAGAACTGAGGAGCACATCTGGGTCACAGGGTTGGATTTTTAACCTCAAAACTCAAAATTCAGCTATGTATGGCAGTTTAGTCCCGACTAAACTAAGTCTTGTCTCGCCCTTTTCACTCGTGCTTATCTACAATTATATATTTTTCTCAGCCAAATAGGTTTTCACAATTACCTTGTCATAAGCAAATAACAAATACAAGTAAATAAACTCAATGCACACCAAATGTATAGGAAAGTCTCCCAATTTTTATTAATTTAAGAAACAAAGAATTACACAATATAAATATATACTATTCATCAAAATTGCATGTTACACAACTAAGGCTGTCCAGTCTATTTATAGATAAAGATACGTGAGTTACAAGACAACCATCATTTTTATTTTTCAGAATATAGTGGGGCATTTTCTCTCTCATGTCCTCTATGAATTTAGTAGTTTATTTTTCAGCAAGTATTGGACAGTTTCTTTATCATGTTCCCAAGATCCTAGCAGCTTGTACAACAACCTCAATTATGCCTCACGTTCAGCCACCAATCTCCCATGATCTGGATGTCCATAACTGCCATCCCTAACCTATGATCTACACATTCAACTAGTAGTCCCAACTGTCAGTTTCTGCTATGTTTGTCACTCGCTTAGAACGTCTATGATCCAAACCCCACGTCCATGCCAAGTTAAGAACTCAATGACTTATATGAACTATTGCACGCTGTTTGCTGAATTCATCACTGTTTATGCAAGGTTGCTGCAATCCATGCACGCACTCGTGCCTAGAACTCTAACATGAAATCAGATTTTGGAGTCTTATAGTCATGTTGCCAATAGAAAATATTCTGCAAATGAAATTTACACAACTAAACATTAATGTTTAGATTCACATAGAGTGCTCCATAAAGATAGCATCTATAAATCACTGAAATTAGACAACAGGCTCCTTACCAATCCAGAACGATCGACATGAGAAAACATGGACCCATCCAGGTCAGTGAGGTAAATGAGGCCATCAAAATTATTCATGATACTCTCTATTTTGTTTTTTGTTGGATCATTTCAGACAAGATGTTTCTATCAAGGAATGTCAGACAAGATGTTAACAAGGTTTTTCTCTACCTGTACAAAATCAAAATAGCAAAAAAGAGTGATCAAAACACCACGCAGGTCGTTTATGAGATCCTAAGGGATATTGGACTATGTGTTGAATGGTAATGCTTTGTCTTCTTGTTTATTGTTGTAAGAATAATTTGGAGACTAACACCCTCAAAACCATGTCCTAGAAGGTTTTGAACAGAAGAAAAATAGATGTTAGTAAATGGAAATTACCATCCAACGGAATCACATGCAAAGAATACAAACAAAATATGATACCGAAGTATTCATGTGCCTTTGATATATCTAGCAATGTTTCTAACACAGGTATGTCAAGATAAATTGAAGAGTCCAGGTATATGAATTATTCCCTGCTGCATGCTCTATCTATTGAAATTAAAATACAGGACAAAGGGGAGATTGCTGAGACTGGACACGGAGTGAGACTGATTCAGACCATATATCATAAACAATCAAGCACTCGTTATTTAAGTCGGCCACGATTGTTTTTATCACTGGCCTCTTTATTTTAACTGTCCCTCTTCAATGTAATGATAAGTTACTAAGAAGCAAAACCCAGTCCAAAGTTTGATCTGACCTCGAACTGAACACCAAACTTTCTCAGCAGACAGCCCAGCCGACAAGGGACACGAACCCCAGTTGGAGAAGTCATAAAACGAGTGAAGACTTCATTCCTCCACCGGTCATATCAAGACAAGAGAAGCCAAGCCTGTAGAACTTGAAATTCAAAACGTCTTTCCAAACTATACTAGGTTTGCTCATTTAGTGGCATTTTTGTGCACCTAATAACGCCATCACTCACGCTAAAAACTGAATCCAAAGACCAATATTCTATCACGTGTCAACGTCACTGAAGCTTACGAAATTCAAATCACAGCAAGACTAGAAACACTATCTTGACTGATATTAGTTTGTGACAGGTAATGATTAACTATGATTAATTGTCTGCATTTATAATTCTGGCATTGAAAGCATGCTACAATAAGCCCCCATTCAATTTCTGCTATCTAGCAATAATTCAACCTTAAGTTTGCTTTTAGTGAAAGCAAGTGAGTAGGGCACATGTTTTTGGCTTTTAACTTCAATGCTAGTAAGCAGTAGGGCTGCACTGACCCGTTTCTCCCAGTCTGCACTCTAACTAACAATGGCCACTTCCTTACAAGGTCATGTAAGGTCCACAGAAAAAACAATGAAGTAAAGTACCTGTCTAGTATTTTCCATTCTAACCTGCTTTATCACACAGGATGATCCCACAACCAATGACATTTCTCCTTTGAACTCCATTCAGCAGTTGCCTTTTGGTAGAGATGGTTCTGCAATTTGCCTCTCTACTTTCCTTTATAGTCCACTATATTGCTTTTGTCGGTTCTGTTAATGATGAAGGTCTTGCTCTTCTATTCTTCAAGCAATCGATAGAAGACTCCACAGCTCATTATATAGACAACTGGAACTCATCGGATGCAAACCCATGTTCATGGCATGGAGTTATGTGCAGAGAAGAAAAGGTCTTTCTCTGAGGCTTCCAAATAAAGGGCTGGCTGGGAATCTGCAACTTGATGCTGGTAAGCTTGTTGCATTAAGTCATGTTGATCTCAGGAATAACCACCTCTCTGGAAGTTTCCCAACCGAACTCTTTAATGCGACAGAATTAAAATCTTTGACCCTCTCGGGAAACTCATATTCCGGGCCAGTTCCTGAAGAGATAGTGGACCTCAAGCACCTACAGGCTCTTGATCTTTCTCAAAATTCTTTCAGTGCGTCATTACCCTAATCTCTAAATCAATGCAAGAGACTGAAGAATCTTGTAGTCAGCCGAAATAGTTTCACTGGCTCTCTACCAGATGCACTAGGAACCAATTTGATTGGGCTTCGGACACTGAATCTTTCACATAACAGCTTTAGCGGTTTGATCCCTGGCAGCCTAGGCAACTTGTCAAGCTTGCAAGTAGCGCTTGATCTATCTCACAATCTATTCCATGGCCCAATTCCAGCAAGCCTAGGAAATCTTCCTAAGTTAGTTTATATCAATCTCACTTGCAACAATCTTAGCGGTGCAATACCACAAAATGGTGCTCTAATGAATGCAGGTCCAGCTGCTTTCATTGGCAACCCTCTCCTTTGTGGGCCTCCTCTGAAAACTCGATGCCCCTCGGCCGCTTCCCATCCAAATATCGAGCCTAAACCCTTAGCAGTAGGAGACAGCTCAGGCAAGAGGAGGGGAGGAAAATGGTGCTGGATTGTGATTGCAACTGTTGCGGGTACAGTGGTAGGAATTTGCTTAGTCATTGTATCTTTCTGTTACTGGTACAAGAAGTCTTATGGTTGTAAGGAAAGCAAACGTACACAGGGCTGTAGATTTGAAGAAAAATCAATGGTTAGAAAGGAAATGTTCTGCTTCAGAACAGATGACTTGGAATCTCTATCGGAAACTATGGAACAGTGCACTTTTGTTCCATTAGACTCGAAGGTCAGTTTTGATGTTGGACAACTTCTCAAAGCGTCTGCTTTTCTGGTTGGAAAGAGCAGTATAGCGATCGTATATAAAGTTGTTCTTGAAAAGGGGCTAACTGTTGCCGTAAGGAGACTGGAAGATGGAGGTTCTCAGAGGTTCAGGGAGTTTCAAACTGCAGTGGAAGCATTTGGCAAAATTAGACATCCAAACATAGTCAGCCTCCTAGCTTATTGTTGGGGCATCAACGAGAAGTTGCTCATCTATAATTATGTGCCCAATGGCCTTGCCACCGTGATTCATGGTAAGTACCCCCCCGCACAACTCACTGACACGACTAAAAGGTTGATGTTGTAAGAAACTAAAAGAATTAGTTAGCTTCCATGTCTATACTGTTGTTTTCCGTGAAAAATCACAAGCATTCATCACATTAATTGCTCTGAATCTTTTTCTTCGAAATCTGACCACAGGAATGACAAACTTCAAAACTCTTTCATGGTCTGTACGACTTAAAATCATGGAAGGATTAGCAAAGGGCTTAGCTTTTCTACATGAATGCAGTCCCAAAAGGTATGTCCATGGAAATTTAAAGACTCGCAACATACTACTCGGATAGAACATGGAGACCCGCATCTCAGATTTTGGACTTAACTGCTTTGCTTATACAAGTAAAGAATCCTTGCCGGGGACAAGCGGAACACCACAAGAAGGTTCTCCTTACGCGTTGACTCCAACACATTCAAGCACGCCTGGGTCTTGTTATGAAGCTCCTGAGTCTTCAAAACTCATAAAACCATCACAGAAGTGGGATGTTTACTCATTTGGGGTGATTCTATTGGAGATGATTTCTGGGAAGTCACCTATGATGCAGGTAAGTCTATCAGGAATGGATCTAGTCCAATGGATTCAGCTTAGCTTTGAAGTTAAACCACCATCTGAAGTCCTAGATCCCTTCTTAACTCGTGAGTCAGACAAGGAATATGAAATGGTTGCAGTGCTTAAGATTGCTCTAGCCTGTGTTCACGCAAGCCCTGACAAGAGACCCTCCATGAAGAATGCGAGTGATAATCTGTTAAGATTGGTCCCTTTGACTTAAAATCGGTTTTTCAAGAAGGAAAATGAGTACACACCTTCCTCGAAAAAACCAAACCAATGAGCGTGTTGTTCCTAAGGATTGAATAACTTATCTGCTATCAATATTTCTCTCCTGTTTTGAAGGCCTATGTTGCCTTGCATTGAACTCCTATTCACCACCATGTACATCTCAATCTCGCATTATCTATAGTGCTTAAAAAAATAATTCATACAGCATATTCATTGTTACTTTGCATAATTTTGTCACGTTCTGCTTAGTACTCCTAATTAATGGAATTTCTTCCTCCTATTACCCTATCTGGATCTCAATAAAAACATGCCATCTATTTCTACTCCTAAAGATAATAAATAGTGAAATGAGACCAAAGAAAAAATTCTTGCTGAAATAATATATTTTTAGATGTCATGATTGAGAGTTGTAATAAAATTTTAATTGATATTGATGTTTATAAACATGATATCTATTTAAATTCAAAATTAACAAGTCAATTAATTTATTAAATTGATCGATTTGTTCACTAGAAAAATTACAAAATTAGGATTTCAAGACAAGATTTTTGAAATATAAAGATTTAACGGTCGAAGTAGCAATTCTATACTACTTTAAAGAAATCAACATTCGAAAACTCCTGTAAAAAATTTGAACTTAACCCAATAGTTAAATTAAAAATTATAGTTTTTTTGAGTCATTATTCTGATTTGACACGACTAAACCTACTTATAACTTAGATTTGTCTCATTAATTTATAAATACATTTATTAAACCATTCATGTAATCTATCTCAAGTAAATTCTTATCTAGTTATAACAAATTCACACCTAACTACTCAAAATCACTTATGAAAATTATTGTGTGAATAATAATTTTTTAGAATTTTAATTGAAGTTTTTTTTTTCAGTATATAAAATGGACAAAACATGTATGATTTTACTCATAAAGCATACTTGAGAGAAAAAATTCATAAAATTATAATTTTTATAGAAAATTATCGATTAGTTATATAACTGTATCCAATCAACCGGCTAGCCAGTAGTTATCATACTTCAAAATATAACATATTTAAATGTTGTTATTTTAAAATGTGGTAAGGTGAAACTTGTCTATACTACTTTAAAGAAATCAACATTCGAAAACTCCTGTAAAAAATTTGAACTTAACCCAATAGTTAAATTAAAAATTATAGTTTTTTTGAGTCATTATTCTGATTTGACACGACTAAACCTACTTATAACTTAGATTTGTCTCATTAATTTATAAATACATTTATTAAACCATTCACGTAATCTATCTCGAGTAAATTCTTATCTAGTTATAACAAATTCATACCTGACTACTCAAAATCACTTATGAAAATTATTGTGTGAATAATAATTTTTTAAAATTTTAATTGAAGTTTTTTTTATATATATAAAATGGACAAAACATGTATGATTTTACTCATAAAGCATACTTGAGAGAAAAAATTCATAAAATTATAATTTTTATAGAAAATTATCGATTAGTTATATAACTGTATTCAATCAACCGGCTAGCCAGTAGTTGTCACACTTCAAAATATGAGATATTTAAATGTTGCTATTTTAAAATGTGGTAAGGTGAAACTTGTTATTTTACTAAATTTTTTTCAAATATTATTACTTTGCCAAAACTTTTAATTTACTTTGCTAATTTAAAAATAAAAATTCATAAAAAGAAAAAATCATAGTGAGAAGTGGTCAAACCATCTCGAGCAAGTACCTGAACTGTCTTTAAACAGCCTCAACACTAACACAGAGATGCACATAATTTATGCAAACAAGGAAAGAAACTTTTGCTTTCAACCTTTTTTTAGCAAAGAAATGATGAAAAACATGGCAAGTATCATGGGAGCATAATCTAAAATATCCTTGTATAGCAAAACGACAATGATGTTCAAAATGGGACCAAAAGAGAGAGAAATTCGAGCACTTGGATGCTTACCAGTCATCACAAAGATTTGCATTAGATAAAGTAGATGATGCTGCATTTGTTTGTATTAAAAACATCCTTACAGATTGGACAGAACATGCTTTGTCTTTTAGGAAGTGAATAAATGAAACTACTATCAATGGTGAATGGACAAAAAGCATAATCAAAGGAAACTGAAATATAATGCCTGCAAAGCACGATAATAAGATAAAGCTCCACATAACCTTCAAGAGCACCCAAGGAGATAATTTTGATTTAACACTGCTCAAAGTTGGCATTACTGCAGGGATATGTTCCCAGACTTTGAATGCACTAACCCCACCATCTACCAACGAAACCTGATCATGTCCAGGAATAAACATGCTTGCCTATCTTATTCAACCAAATCCAGAAACAATGGATTGCAGTGCTTGCCATCAAACAGCAAATGAATTAAAAAAAAAATAGTCAAGCTTGTAGCTAATAATTTTGAGTTGTTTGAGAAAAATAGGAATAACCTCTCACAGGAGCACAAACACGAGCCCCCGAAACATTAATTTCATGACTGGAAATTAAACATCAATAAATAAACAAAATGACAATAAAACCAAGGTGAATTCAGCAAATGGATGTCCTGCACTCCACTCGGACACTCCAGGAGTTTGAAGCAATTAGAAAATACAAAACAAAAGGTATGATTAAAGTATACAAACGAGTACTCTGATTGTTGGAGCACAAATACAGTTTTATGAGTATTGTTGTACAATCTTAAACACCTACTTTAAAGTAATATCCACCATAACGTGATACAGAAAAAGAAAGACAAAACAGAAGGTACAAAGACTGGAATATCACTTCTATTACAAATAAAACACTATAATTCCAAAACTCAATATCCAGAAACGAAAGTCCAAGTTACCACATACAGCTATCCCCAAATTGTTTCACAGTAGCTCATGTTCATTGTGGCTGTGTGGTTCTAGGCTGTTGCTGCTTAATATTATCTGTATTTAACTGTGCCATAGCCTCTGATAACAAGATTTTTGTGGCTGGGGTCATGGTTTGGTACTGGGAAGGCAAAGTTGGAGGCGGAGGCTGAGACTTGTATATTTGGGCATGTACAGGATCGTCATCAATTTGTTTACCAGTCTCCATAGAAGCAGCACATATGGGCAGACCTTGGTGATTCATTTGAGGAGGCCCTCCACCCTGTTTCTGATTTAAAACATGTGGTACAGTAACAGGTGAACTTGTTCTATAAACTTGTGAAGTTAACTCAGCTACAGGTAAACTAGCAGCGGCATTGTACACCATTTGAGCAGGGTACATGGACGAATCAGGATGTATGGGAGGACGACTAGAAGCAACAGTTGCAGTGTTCATCAAACCATTTTGCATAGGCAAATTGTAAGGCTGTGCAACAGGCACTAGGTATATCGGCTGAGGTTGGTTGCTCTGATAATAAACCTGCTGCTGAGGCACTGGAGAACTCATCACATAGTAAGAAGACAATGGCAACATACCAGTTGCGTTCTGGGGCACATACTGCGGGGCAGCTGTTTGAACACATTGCAGCTGTTGTAACTGATCATATTGTAATGGCACTGGATACCCAGAAACAGGAACTGTATTATGCATCTCAACCCCAACGAGAGGAGGAGGATTAGGGATTTTCCTCTCTGACTCAAATGGATTTATTAGAGAAACTTTATTCTCCGCTGAAGTGACAGCCCCAACTGGATCTTGATATGTCACAAACTGTGGATCTTGACAAACTGCAGTTCCCACACCATGATCACTGCAATAACCAGAGTTACAACAACCAGTTACACTCATTTACAGCCAAAATAACATGACTTTAACATTTAAAACATCCAAATTCCTCTCATTAAACCTTTCATAAAACAAACCTCGAAGATTCACACCCAAATGAAACATCAAAAACGAAAAACTACTAACAATTAACAACCAATTATATTCATCAATATCAAAATAAAATAACTTTACCACAAAAAGGCATCATATGCATTCTCCTCAAAATTCCCGAAACATAAAAAGCAAACATCTACTACATAATACCTAGCAATGATTATATAACAATTAAAGATGTGATCATTTGAGTTAAATACGTTTCTACTAAAAAGAACAGAACTTCAACATCCTAAGAATCTAAATCTGCATACTTCTCAAGATTATCGAACAACAAATGCAAAACTAGCCTTAAAAAACTCAAAACAGAACATAAAAAACAGAGTTTTAACAACAATACCTTGAAATCCCTTCTGGGGTTGACAATTGAACCTTATTATCCAGCAAACCAGTCCCATTATCCTCAACGAAACCACCTTTAACACCCAAATTGGATAACGAAACCGAAGACGAAGTTGACCCAAAAGAAGAAGAAGTTTCCAGGACCATGGACTCAGCTCCACTGAACCCACCACCATTATTACCATTACCCTCAAGATTCACAATCTTTGTATTCTTCAATGCATCAACAAACCAAGTTTCAGTCTTTGGATGATTTAATTGAGTTGTGGCCTTTAACTCGGGCTGACTCAAAATGGGTTTGGTTGGAAACACGAATAATCTAAGACGTGAAGGTGTACGGTTGTTTTGGTGCTCATCAAGCATGATAAGGACATCTTCATCTGAGGCAAGTGAAATGAGAGAATCAAGATTGTGATGTGGAAGTTGGTATTTTAGAGTGATTGGTACGGTTATTTTCAGAGTTGTCGATAAGTGAGAGATTAAAGAGGAGAGCGTGAGACCGTTGGAGGTGGTGTTTGTGGCGGTAGCGGAGCTGGTACCAGTAGGGATGGTGATGAGACGGGTGTCACCACCTGAATAAGAGAGGGATTTGGTGTGGGGGTTTGGGATTATGTGGCCATCGTAGCTGCACATTAGACGGGGTTTTGGGGTGGGGGGGGGGGGGGGGGGGGGAGTTTTGGAGTGGTGGTCGGTGGTTGAGGTTGTTGTGGTGGTTGAGGGTCCATTTTGGTGGCGGTGGAGAGATGGTGGAGGAGGTGCAGATCTAAGGAGCAAGAGATGGGATAGGGTCACGTGATAGCGTTTTTTATACAATTTGGTGGACTTCTACTGCGGCTCTAAATTAGGATAAACAATATTGCTCCTTGTAGATATTCCAATATTACACTTTCATCCTATCATGTAAACTTTTCCGGTCAAATCTCTTATAATTATTTACCAGTTTCAACGTGAATTTGTGACTTCCTCATTTATTTTTTATTTTTAAATATTTTCATATATATGGAATTGTGGTGTGAAAATATAGAACAAAAGAATGCTGAAGCATAACCTTTTGTTATAGCTATTTAACAATGAAAAGTGATAATAAGAGTAATTTGATTTTGGGACCAAGTTTAAGATGATATAGAAAAAAAAAAAAAAATAATTAATCAATGACTGTTTGTTATAATAATAATAATAATAATAAACATTCAGGAATGATAGTGAAAACGTTCTGAAAATCATAGGCTAACATTGGAAAAGGTTGACCTAGAAGTTAAAAAAAGGTCAAATATTTTGCTTTTCCGAATGCCGACCTACACATAGTTTTAATATATATGACTTGTACATGAATTCGGCGCCCCTCAACCTCTACGCCTCCAAAAACTCTGACACTGCAGCTCTCTGTTTTTCCCTGTAAGTTAACCTCCACGTTTGTTAAACATCAATATTGACTTGGAAGTTTGGTCTCCTCCATCAATTTTATTGCTGGAACTTGAAGCTTTGCTTCTGTTTTCTTTCTATCGATGCGACGTGCGCAGTTTTTAAAGTTTAGTCCTGCTTCGAAACAGTTTGACTTGGTTGTGTTATCTTATATTTTTTTCCCATGCTTTTAAGGAATTTTTAACGGTATCCCATGATTTTACAGATTACTTAACTTAGCAATAATCTTTAATTTTGCGAATCTGCTTACCGTGATATAATTTAATGACTGCTCTTGTTTCTGATGTGTGCCTCGCTATGTTGCTTATTTCTTCATTGGATTATGTACTATGCTTGTTCTACACATGCTATGTCACTTGTTCGTACTCTTCACAAGCTTTGCTTCTGTTTTCTTTCTATCGATGCGACGTGCGCAGTTTTTAAAGTTTAGTCCTGCTTCGAAACAGTTTGACTTGGTTGTGTTATCTTATATTTTTTTTCCCATGCTTTTAAGGAATTTTTAACGGTATCCCATGATTTTACAGGTTACTTAACTTAGCAATAATCTTTAATTTTGCGAATCTGCTTACCGTGATATAATTTAATGACTGCTCTTGTTTCTGATGTGTGCCTCGCTATGTTGCTTATTTCTTCATTGGATTATGTACTATGCTTGTTCTACACATGCTATGTCACTTGTTCGTACTCTTTACTGTTTTTTTTTTTTTTTTACTTCCAGCTCTGTGATAAGTTGGCATTAGGGGTTTTGATAGTTCGATTGCTGATGGAGAACCCATCAAAGCTTATGGTACCGAGCTCTTCTAAGGGAAACAACGTTGCTAGTAGCCATGACAGACTCATTGGACTTCCAGAGCACATTATTCATCACATTATTTCATTCCTTGGGGCTAATGATATTGCTCGGCTAAGCTTTGCCTCGAAAGGATATCGACAGATATGTATTTCTAGTCCTTATTTGTATTTCGATGTTGATTTTGCTTCACATGAATGTGCCACCAAGTGTAGCCAGTTTAAAGAATTTCTCAGCAAGTTTCTGAGATCCCGCAATGGCCAGCGGATACAACTGCTTCGTTTTCGTTGGCTATGTGATTCATGTGGGTGTTCTCATGAAAGGCCCTATGATTCCTGGGTTTGTGATGCTTTAAGGTGTGATGTTAAAGAGCTTGATCTTGGATGTCGACTTGATGAACAGAATCGTTTCGCTTTGCCGATGTCGGCAACTGGTTATGCTTCCTTGAGGGTGCTAAAACTGAATTTGCAGGATTGCTGCTTAGATGACCTCTTGCCAGCTACATTGGTTTCTCTCGAGGTCTTATCGCTGAAATCTTTACGAGTTTATGGGGCCTTATTGGAGGCTTGGATATCTACCAACTGCCCATCACTTAAAAGGTTAAATCTTGAAGCTATTAAGATTATGGATGGTTTCCCCATCTCCTTTGCTTCATCTCTTCAAGAGCTGACAATTCATAATTGCTATGTTAGTCACATCATGGGCTTCTGCAAGAATAGCATCAAGGGCTCGTCCCTTAAAAATGTAACCATATCTGATTGCATATTCAGAGAAGCTGAATTGTCCAAGATAAAAATTGCTTGTTCATCACTTGAAAATTTAACGCTCCGAGGTTGTGTCTTTGGATCCGGGTGCTATGTTTCCATCGCTTGTCCGCTCCTTGAAAATTTAACAATCCATAAATGTTTTGTAAATGAATCTAATGGCATTGACATCAGACACTGTCCGTCTCTGATAAATCTGATGATAAGTCAGTGCACGTTGCAGTTACTGCATCTCAACATTCCCACTTCCTCCCTTAGAAAACTGTCGATTTTTGAATGCAGCAGTCAGTTTCCTATTAGTATTGCTGTTTCAGCTGAGCAGCTTCAAACTTTGTCATTGAAGTTGTATGGTTCTTGGTGGAAGGGTTCAGTATTTGAAATTCAACCACAGAAATTAACTTGTTTACAAGAGGCGATTGTCGAATTCCTTGATCTTCAGTGCTTCATTATAGATAAAGACATCTGCAATTCTGTGTTAAGAGCAGTACAATACGCCCGAGTTTTGCAGTTAAGCATTCAAATTATTGAGGTAAATAATCATCTTCTTGATATGTTATTTCTTCTTCTTCTTTTTCCTTTTCAGCTTACAGACTTTCCCATTCTTCTGTGAAAATTTGATCGACCTTGATAATATACATAATAATAATGCAGGTTCTATCAGAAGAAGATCATGTGAAAATTTTATTTGAGAACTTGCTTGATTTGGTCATGGTATGTGACAAATTAGAGGCCTGCCAAATGATCGCAATGGCCTGCTTTCTCGTGAGGGCTCCAAACCTAAGGACACTGACCATAAGATATGAACAGAAGTCTAGTGGAATTTCTGAAACCGATGTAAAAGAGGATGTAAGAATCTCCCTTTTTCTCACTAGCAAGTTTAGTCTTAGTTTTTAGCCCTTTGACTTATTTTACATAATCTAATTTCTTTGTTTTGCAGCTTGCCAAGCTCTTGTCTTTGGCTGTGAAGAAGTACCAGTCGAAGCATGGGAATTCAGAAACCCTTTTGCTTGGTGATCAATTGATGAAACTGAAGCTATCTCTTCACAAAATTTAGAGTAAAACACTTTGGTACGTGCAGCAGCTTAACCATGCAGAACGAATAGAGCTAAAAACAATTCTTCATCAGAAATTAGTATTGATAGTTCAAGCAAATTAACATTTCCTACTGATGCCTTTTGTTTTGTTCCTTTTGAAGGTTTTTGAAATGGTTTTTCAGTATCTATGTATGAAATAACCACTTAAAAGGACTTCACTTCGGGAGCATGTGGTTTGTCATTGATTCAAAAAGTAGCCCATATTTATAAATAAAAAAAAAACCACATTGAAGATTATTTGAGTTTCATAGGATAACATTGCAAGGTTTAACCAAGAGGTACCCAAGTGAAACGCTGCAGAATCTACAGGGGCTGAAATGTGCCTTACCGGCTGAATTATTTTAATACTTCTTAGTATCTGCACTTGAATTCTCCATCTGACTTCCACGACACATAAAAGGATGACCAACAAGTCTGTTAAACCCCATTAGTGAGCTGAAAGTTTCGTCTATTTTATAGCTGAAACTTGAAGTTTTGCTTATGTTTATTTTTGCTATATGAGAAGTTATTTTAATTTCAGGACTTAGCCTAGTAGTGCTCTTTCTATTGCATTTAGGTTCGAGTTCTGGTGTGCATGTCTGTCACCCCTGTGGTGTCTTTCATGTTTACTGGGTTTGCAGAGTATTCAATGAGTCGTGGGGATTAGTCGTGGTGCGCGCAAGCTGACCCGGACACCCCACATAAATAAATAAAAAAGTCATTAGATATGTTTTTGAATTTTATTGAATATCGCTATATCAGAGGTTATTTCACATATATACGTAAAATAGGCATTAGATATGTTTTTGAATTTTATTGAATCTTTTTCTTGACTCAATGTCTTCAGCATGTTAGGTTGAGCAGTAATTTTATGATGGTCGGATAAGTAATTAGTTATATTCTATTATATTTGAAAAATAATAGATATAAGTAAGAGAGAAAATGTATGGATTCGGTTTTTTTCTAGCTTTCACTTGTATCATTAAAAAATATTATTTTTTAAATATTATAAAATTTTTCAAGTTAGGAGTAGCTTGATGAATGAATATAGGACAAATATTTGAACGTTCACTTGAATTGCCGAATAAAATATTCAATATAGTAAACAAAAATTAAGTTCCTTTTAATCTAGGCAAATTTTTCAAACATGTAATCCCTATATACACACTGGTGCATTCCTAAAACATTAATTATAATCTCTTACTTTTGAAAAATCAATAATTTTGATTTTAAAGGTTAGTATAGTAAGCTAAAAATTTCTGGCAATAAGTTGATGTAACTTCGAGACCCCATCGAATCTGCCTATCAACAGTACCTCTCTTAAATTTCTGGGTTTGACATTCTTTTCCGCGTTACTGTTTCAGCTGAACAACTTCAAACTTTGTCAATTGTGGCGTCAAAGAAGATTTGAAGTTTAACCACAGAATTTGCTTTGAAAACCCTTTTTTTTCCATGTTTACAACCAAACACATTTGTGTGGCAGCTATTTTCATCTTGTTTGTTCCGAAAAAGTAAGCAAATGCTACCTACAAGGTGTAACTATTAAGTTTCTTAACTTTGATTCTTTCTCTAACAAGAATAGCAGCAATGGAATGCTGAGAAGAGTAAGATATGCTAAGCATTAGAGATGAGCGTAGAAATTATTGAGGTAATTAATCATTTTTCTTATGCCTACTTTAATCTTTATGTTGCTAGATTACATACGTCCTCCTGTTAAAAAATATGGCTGACCTTGACGCGGGTTCTGTCGAAGAAAGATCACCTGCCAATTTTGTTTTGATAACTTGCATGATTCTGTTGTGTTATGTGGCAATCCAGAGGCCTTCCAAATGATAACAATAGCCTGCTTTCTCATGGGTGTTCCAATCTGAGGACAGTAACAATAAGTTATAATCACAACCCTAGAAGATTTTTCTGAAGGTGATGTAAGAAACAAGGTATGTCTAAAATACTACTGCCTGGTGATCGATTTACGAGTAAATAAGCCTTTATTGTCTCAGGGAAGTTGCTATAGATGAATTTGATTTGCAAATGGTTTGTTGCCTCCGAAATGCAAGACATTTGGTTGCCTTCGCTGTTTCACGTAGCAAATCTTTGTCCCTCTCTTTGTGCAACTGTGTCTGCTTTGTCAGTCAACTTCACAAATGCATACATGCAATTCACTCGTAGATTACAATGTTTCGTAGCAATGAACTTGATGCCTGCATACTGGAGCGCAAATTCGAGCAAAATCTGCTTTAACAAAGGTGGATGGATTCTGGTCCCTAGTGGACAAAGCTACGATTTTTTCGGGAAGTTTATAGACATCCGAAAAACATAGCATAACGTCTCTTGGACAAGAAAGGGAAAATGCACTTGTCGCCCATGATCGCTTTATTCACAGCCATGAACTTAGCGTTATGATCGCTTTGTCCAGTGCCAATCCTACATAAAGGATAGGAACCAATCATCACTATGATCAAGCACATAGCCTCTTCACACACCCTCACCATGTTATCATGTACATGCAATGCCTATATACTGGAGCATTAATCGTCAAACTGAAATGTCCTGTAGCTCTTCGCATTGCACTCACAGTTGAACCTTGCAAACCCCTCCAGCAGGAGTTCTGTCAAGAGCGCGGTTATCAAGGATCTTGACACGATCATTCTTGAAGGACAAACAAAGATCATTCATAACCATTTTTTTCACGAACAAGATCAAATACGAAGAATACTTTATTAAGTTAATCTCTAAATGTAGATTTAGCTTCACAACACCCCAATGTTATGGTCAAGGCCAATTAATATATCCTCAAGAAACAGAATCCAAATTTGTTCGAGATGTTGTCTCTGGATTCTGAGGTATTAAGCAGTGATCAACGATAGGATTTAATGATGTAAGCAAATTCGAAATGCTATAGAAAGTGAAGAGAACTGAGTTGCAGCTGGGGAGGAAAATTCTATAATCAGTTTCTTTTTCGTGACTGTCAGAAATTACTCTTCATTTTGACAATAAAGAATTTCTCATGTTTCTTCACTTCATTGTGCATCCTCAAATGGTAGAGCGTAACTGGCCAGAGATCATTTCTCTCTCTTCAGAATGTCACAGTTACTTTCTTTCATCCATATATCCAGAGACAGGTAATAAACTACCGCAGAAATACAAAGTACCTTTTTAAAGCTTTTGTTTCAGACAAGCTCCCAAAGGCCATGAAAAGAGTGAATTACCAAAATATCCAATTAAAGAACTACACATTAACAGCAGACATGTCCACTTTCCTGGGAGGATGCACCACATTTTTGTTTCCAGGGAAGGCATTACGTGAGATGTCTACCAGGGCCTTGAAACTATATGGTTCATGCATGGATATCTCTGATAAGACTTTTCTGTTCAGCTGAATGTTCTCCTTCATCAGCCCATGCATGAAGTTACCATAATTAACCTGATAGTGATAAATAAAAATATAGCAGAAGAAGAAACCGAAGGTCAGTATCTCATCATGGAGAAGTTTCATTATAAGAAGGAAAATATTTAAGTTGCACTGCCCAAATATACATCAACATGATCCAAAATGATAAAGAAGTCAATTGCACTTCATTTTTTCCGTTTGTATTATATACTAAAAAAGAACAGAAAAGAAAGTCAAAATCTAGAATAAGTAGATTAAAAGAAACCGGGATTCTACCCCCTGGAGAGCAGAATCATCTCACTTCCTAGTTCATATATCAGTGAATAGTAACCTATTTCACAATTCCATCCCTGGAGAACAGAATCATCCAACATGAGCTACAATTCACACAATAGCAAACCACTAGCTCCAATGCTGAAATTCAAGTCTGATAAAGGTATTTCTTTCATGTAGAAGTTTTCTTGTTCAAGTAAAGATTCAATAACCTCTAGGGCAAGGCAATGCAACAATCCAAATGAGAAAACATAGCAACAAGTTCAGAAAACATAGAGCATGTCTAACACAAGGTACATTCCATATGGTATAAACATTGATTTCAGAAGCACTGGAATCTAATAACCTGTTCATCACATGACTCAAGAGTCGAGTCTCAACACAAGTCTAATAAAAATGGCAGGCAAAACACGATGAACCACATCATTTCTCATTATGACAACTCCTGCACAAAAATGAAAACAAATATGCAGCTCAACATGCATGTTTGGATCATTTCATCCAAAGCATATGAAAGCCAACCTACTCTCCATTACCTAATGTAGCTACCACATCAACCACTACAAAGCAGAGTCCTTAGGCCTTCAACTTTCTCCAAAACCACTTCTGTTTTATATGCTTCACTGCACTTTCAACCGCCCCTACGCATACATCAGACAAGAAAAAATTGCTCTAGACCAAAAAATTATTAGAACGTTCTATACATGACCAAATCTTAGCTTGCACAACCGATTAAACTCTTTTCCCTCATCAATAGAAAGGATCTCTGCCAATGCAAACCACTGATCATCATAAAAACAGTTCTCACACTATCAAGACTTTGATTACTTCCAATTTAAAACTTATTAGCGAAGATTATGTCTTTGAAACACCAAGCCCTGAGCTTTACATGCACACTCCGAAACAAATCATCAAGATAAAGACTTCTATTTTTATTTCAAAATTATATCAGAAGAAAAATTAAAGGAGAGACTAGAATTCATCTGAGTTCACAGCTAAAAGCCTCAAAACATCAACCTTTATATAAATTGCAATTCAAAATCTACATTTTCTAGCAATTACATCTCATTATTTTCAATTCAGACTGCCAATCAGTAATTCATTCAAGAAAATCAAAACCAAACAAAGAAAAATCAAGACTTCACCAAGAAAAAAAGCACAACAAACCCAGAAAAGAAAAGTCATTCATTCAATGACAAGAGAAAAACCCACCAACAAGATGGGTAAAAAAATAAAAAGAAAGTAAGGAAAATAGACTTACACCATGTTGGCGGGTGCCAGCATTGATGCGTTGGATCCAAAGAGAGCGCATGTCCCTCTTCTTGTTGCGGCGATCTCTGTAAGAGTACTGCAAGGCCTTCTCAACCCTTTCTCTAGCTATCCTTATACAGTTCTTTGCTCTTCCTCTAAACCCTTTTGCTAGTTTGAATATTTCCTTCTTGTTCATCTTTTCTATTCGTCCTGTCTGTGATGTTGCTGGCTAGTATGATGCTGGAAATGGGTTTTTCTCGCTCTTGTTTGTAGGGTTTTAGTTTTGGGGTTGTTTTTAGGTCTTTTTATGATGTAGGGCTTAGCCTTTGGATTTATTGTAAATTTGGCATACGTTTTTAGAGTATTTACATCAATAGCCCATGTAAATTCCTTTAAATGCGCATTTCATGACACAAAGATATATTAAAAAAATAATAAATAAATTCGCCGGAGTGCTAATTCTAAGATTTAAATCTAAAAAATTGATAAAAAGAAAAACAATGGCCATTTTAGAACTATTACAGAGCTTCACTTCATATAAACAATATAGCTACTCTCTTTTTGTCTTTTTTATTTTTTTATTTAGCCTCCCATTTTTTTTCCATACTTCCGCCCTTTATTTTTATTTTTTTTAATTTCATTCTTGGATTTATTTTAACAGCCATCTAGATATTTTTAGACTATTAAATCCATTAAATTATATCAAAATAACTTTTATATAATTTAATTTTAAACCTAAATTAAACTGAGAGTCATATTAAGAATTTTTTATGTTAATTTTATTATTTTTTTCACAAATTCATCCTTAGATTTTTTTTATTGGCCGATCAAGATGTCTCTAGACTAATCAATTATCGATCTTATTCTTTGTTTTCTCAAACTTGTTCTTAAATTTTTTTACTGGTCAGTCATGTTGTCTCTGAACTAGTCAAATTCAAAGAACATTCTCGAGTTAAAACTCAAGTTATTAGGTAAAAATCTAATATATGATTTATATAATTATCTAACATACATCCTCAAGTGTTTAGGTTTGAAACTAGCACAAGTTCACACTACTTTGTGCTTAATTTGTATTAAATAGAATGGAGGTGGTGAGATTCAAACTTATAACCGCTTAGTCAATAAGATTTTAATATTATGTCAAAAAATCATCTTAATCTAAAAGTTTAAGTTGTTAAGTAAGGTTTCAAAATATGATTTATATAATTCTTTAATAGCCAAGTTGTATGAGTCACGTCGAGGCAACTCCCATACAATTTGATTTTAAACTCATCTTAGATAATAAATTAAGTCATGAGGTATTTTATGTTAATTTTATCTTCTTCTTTTTTTCAATTTTATCCTCTTATATTTTTATTAGTTAGGTTTATGTCCTTGGATTGACCATGTCATCTAAATCACATCAAGACAGCTCCCAAACGATTTAATTATAAACATAGGTTAGGAAAATAAAAATAAGTTGGATTATAAGGTTTCAAGGATGATCGGGTTTAATAAGAATATCAAATATAATTTTATACGACCTCAGTATTTTTTATTATGCTAAAAAAAAAATTAATCTAATCTATAATATAGTACGAGTTGTAAACTAGTTATTTGTAAGTTAGGAGTAGCAATCGTTATCTTATCAATTTACAATTAAAAAAGGTTAAATAGTGAATAAGAATCTAATAAGTAATTAAAAATATAGATTTAACAATTTTTTAATTTATTATTAAAATTGAATAATAATCAATACAATTTTTGAATTTGACTAAACTTAGTATGTTATAATAAATAAAATAAATAAGATAAAGTAAAGACCAACTGAAGAATTTGTATT